>NC_064644.1:419799409-420102383 GCF_023864345.2 Schistocerca serialis cubense
TATCTATGTATACAGAGTGTGGTTTAAAGTGTATGTGAAATATTATCACAACAACGGTGTTTTACTGACATGAACTTCAAGGACAAAGTCCATTTTATGAGAGGGATGTTAGGAACTTGCTTTGTGAACCTGCTGCCTTTGATGAGCATTGTTCCTGCAGTGGTGTTGTATTCACTAACACCTGTCATTCTGAAGAGTCTCTAAAAGACTGAGCATTTAAAAAGGAGGACTAAAATATTTCTCTACTCACATGGGCTAAGAGACCAATTGTGGCAGCTGTCAGTTATGGCAGTCACTAATACTTGGTAAGATGTTTCTGTCACTAGTAATGTACGCATAGTTTTCTCGCGTGCTACTTGGCTAAATTGGCACCCCCCACCTCTACGAACTTCTCTATTGTCAGCGTATTTCCATTTTGCATTTTGATTTATTTTCGATGTTCCTGGAGGAGTAAATTCTGGAACTATTCTGTTAGGACTTTGGCAGTTAACTTTCAATATTTGATACCGTATCCTACCAGTTGTAGTAAGTTGTTCCGCAGCTATCCGGCATTTGTTTATGTATACCAAGAAGTACTTGTCAAAAAATCTACAGCTAATCTCATGGCAGTTTTTAGACTCTCCAGGTGACTACAGACCGCTTCAGTACTTCTGTACACGATGCTACAAATTGACAGTTGCGCTAAGACACTAAAAATGGTGAAGAAATTGATATTAAAGTATGCGTTTCACTTATGCCCTGGGAATCAAATGGGTTGAACCAGCTTTGAAACCAAAATGTTCTATTTTGGAACAGATTTCTCGACATGCCATTTTAACTGGGACACTGCCATGTCTTCTTAGGTTAACGTCAGCAACTCGTAGTTTTGCGGTTAGCGTTGCTGACAGGCCCCAGGTTCGGTACCCGTCCGAGTCGGGGATTTTCTGCACTCGTGTGTGCGCGCGCGGTGTGTTTCGCTATAATCATTTCATCATCGACAAACAATGTGCCGAAGTGACGTCAAAACTATTCGCACCAGTCGACCGAACTTCTCAGAAGTGGACTCCATGCCAAAAACGTCATACGTACATATCATTTTTTAGGATATTCGTTGCTTGTCCTGTGGGACAACTGATTTGTGTATCAATTAGTGATAGTGTACCGTGACACCAAGTACCACAGAACAAGATATAAGTTAAGTGGCTCCCAGACAACACTTTTCTCTCTTCAACTTTTCACATGTGGTTGGCACTACTCTGCAGCCCGAGAAACGAATGACTTCTGCAAACATTTTTGTTGAAAATTTATATTGCATGTCTCACACTCTTTCCGTATTTGAGAGTAGCTTAGTATAACCTGACTACTAGCAAATTTTACTCATATTTCTTTCTTTTTGTTACGTTTTATGCCCATTGATAGTAAAGAAAGTCACTTAAGCGTGTTTGAGTTCACTGGAAGTTACCTATGTTATGTGAGTCCAGATCAGATAATTATCTTAGTGAAAATTGTGAGAGCAGAATAATTTAATTCACAATCTAAGAAAGTTAAGAAATCTCAAAATTTTAAACATGGCTGAAGCAGCAACTGTTAAACATTTTCGCGGTATAAAATAACAGCCAAACAGTTGCAGGATAAAGATTTATTTAAATTCTTGACCCGGTTTCGGTATATCTAAATATACCTTCATCAGAAGCAAAAATAAACTAAAATCACATCCTGCAGTGGAGATGAATAAAGCAATGATGCCGCCTTTGGCACGATTGTTTTATGCATCTCCACTGCAGGATGTGATTTTAGTGTATTTTTGCTTCTGATGTCGGTATATTTAGATATACCGAAATCGTGGTCAAAGATTTCAATAAATCTTTATCCTGCAACTGTTTGGCTGTTATTATTTACTGTGAAGTTAAGAAATGAAGATTTTACTGTTTCACAATGATTCCCAGTTACAAGCAAATGAAATTCCGTTATTTTTGTACATCTGGAAGGTGAACTCTGAAAATTTTATTACACAAGAAATGAAATTTCATTTCATAGTCACTGAGAAACTCTCTCTCATATTTTGCTGTTTCAGGAACAACCACGGTTTTGTTCTGTTCTCAGACACACTATAGTTGAAACTGTTACATTTGTAATAAAAGGGTTCAATGGGAAGTTATTCCATGTTATAACAACTTTCGAATAAGTTTCGTTGATGGATCCTTATACAAGCCATTCTTAAACTAAACTGTATTGGTCAAAATTTTACAACAGGAACAAGTAATTGTTTCCAGGTAATTAAACCATCCATTGAAATTTTATTACACGCAACCTTATGTGGCTCAGATGACACTATTTTTTTTTCAAAGCAGAATACCAAACCTTTGTAGTGATATTTGATTGCAAGGGCATTGAGCTAATGTGAACTTGGCAAATTGATGGGCTTTACTAATTGTGCATCTTTACTCCCAAATAATCTTAACTGAGAGCACACTCCCTCCTCACACAGACTTCCAATATAACAAAGCCGGACCAAGATACATAGTTGGTCTCACTGGCATTTTTCGTAGTTTATGAATATGTGCGTAATATGCATCAAAATACTCATCGCAAACTTTTTATCTAATATACGTTTTCTTAATTTATGTTGCAGTTTTAGTTTTTATGATGAAAAGTAGTTTAAATATGGCGCGAACATACACATTAAGCGTGCCCCATACGGTCGATAATACAGCACATTTTTTTTCTGAAGAGCAAAAATAGTGACAGTCTATGGGTGACACAGAAAGGTTGTGCAGTGATATTGAGAACATAAACTTTTGCAATATTTAGCGGAAATATTGTGCCGCCTATGGGCAGTATTGACAATATCCACTCCAGTCTCTCGCGTGCTACAGACTGGATATCAATGTATACACGATTCGTTGTTTTGGTATCGACAATGAGTTCAAAACCAGACGAAAGAGCGTTATGATCAGAACTGTGCATCGAAATATATGAAAAATTGTCGGCACTGGGCTGTCGGAGCAGACAAGTACAAAAAAGCTAAGAACGAATAGTGTGATTTGTTGCTCAGAAAATAGGGGGAAGGCCACAAAGGGCTATATTTTTAAAAATTAATTCATGTAGAATCATGAATAAAAGTATACGAATATTTATGTGTGTATATACATTACCTACTAGAATATATTCGTTTAGTGCACGTATTACTTCGCGACACGTTTCCGTAACTCTGTCACACACTTTAAGGCAAAACTGCACTTGCAAATTCGAAGTCTTCGAAAGAATCGCCAGTTGCAAGGTATTTTAGCATGTGGATCATCGGGATGCAAGCGTCCGCGGGGGAGGGGGGGGGGGGGGGGAGGTCAGGACACTAACATTTCCATTTTTTATATAAATGAGTTGGTTAATTTTGTAGGTAACAAAAGACATGTCCCAGAGAACAGACGATCATCCAGTCAATATGTGTTACATGTAAACTACTGTGACACCGGTACCGTATTAAAACAAACTATTATACAGCAACTATTAAAGCCATAATATTGTATCACTGCGACCAGCTCCGTGGTGCTACATTTGGCTGAACGAGAGGTTTAGCAACAACGCCTGTTTATGTTGACCACCATAACCAGTAATGTAGCAGATGTTGGACCATCAATACACAAAAAGTCAACGTCGATGCTCTCAAGTTCTCGCGAGTTATTTATGACGCTCGTTGACCCAAGTTTTGATTCACTTTTCTTTCTGCTTGCAACGGAGTAGAGCACTTATCACAGTAGCAACGTCTTTATCGTCAACATCGAGACTCACGATTGTTGCACAATTTTATTAGGCAGTGTAGGGAAAACGTCGATAATATTCGCACAGCATTATTGTGCAGTATTATTGGCTGTCTAGGGGTCGCTTTAGCCTACGCAACAGACCAAACTGTTACCACAACCTTTATTTGGTGTTCACGTTCGTTGAGTTTGCCATCTCGCAATTAAATTATCACTTTTCAACCTAATATAGACCTCAGGCGCCTCTACAGATCAGTCTATCGTGACAACCAAGATTTCGGAGAGGGGGGGGGGGCTCCAACAAAAAACATTCGAGTGAAAGTATGAGACAAAGAAAAAAACACGAAAAAACACGGAACTGGAGAATTCTCTAGCCAAGGCCTTTGCATTACGAAATGCAATAATTTCCAAGAATGATTGCCTATCGAAGTCGAGTGGTCCAAACGATACACATCGAGCGTGCGATCGTGAATCGATCATGTGACTCTGTTGAGGGCCGTTATGAGTATGTTTACGTTTGTCGCTACTGTAACGACAAAAGACAGCCGTTACAAAGATACTTGTCACTGCAAAGAAGACGACTTACCTCACTCGTCGTCGATGTTGTCGTCAAGTGAAAGTCCATTACGGTGGTCTGGATGGATAATTTGGATGAGTCGAACCATGTATTCTTTCTGAAACTCGTTAGTTTTCCGCACTGTCCGCAATGAAAGTGTAACGGTATTTCAGCATCGAAACTGTTCTTACGAAGTTTTACACACTTCGCACCACCACAGTCTACAACTCCATTCTTTCCTCGTCTGGTAGTAATCCGTATTTGCGACAAAAAGTCGAACAATTTTCTTCCCTGGATAAACATGGAATTAGACTTTTCCATGTGACAGAACCCGCCGAAGAAACGTCGAGTACAACAGATATCCAACTCACTAACGATATAAAACGTCTGGGTTTCCCTAGCAACTCACGAATAGTTCGAGGAGGTATGTAGTTTAGAGCAACTAAGGGAACGATGAGAAATAGATAATAATGACGATCACAAATAATTGATCAGGACACCCGCCAGCGGAGTCGCTTGACCGATTTACGATCGCACGCTCGATATGGATCGTCTGGACCCCTCGACTACGATAGGCAATCATTCTTGGAAATTACCCGAAATGCGGAATCGAACATATTTTTATAGCCCTCCTCAAACGGATTTATTTTATTTTTTATTTTATTTTTTTTTTTTTTTTTCGTGGAGAGAGGGAGGAGGTATGTATTGCTCTGTGAGCGGCTCCAAGCAAGCTAATCCTCGTTGTCCATAACTTGGCAATAGTTATGGGTGCAACCTCTCATCTCCCAGAAAACATGCTCTTAACTTTCCACGTCGCTTTTTAGTATGATCATACGTTCATGATATGCCTATTAGCTGGTCCATTCTAAACACTGTGTGTTCAGATTCCAATCCCTTAACTTCCAAGCCGTAAAGCTCACAAAGTAATTTTACTGAAATGTACGTGTGTCCAAACACGTGCGCGTGTGTGTGTGTAGGATGAAGAGAGGGGAGGCGGAGTGGGAAGAGCCCAGAAAGTTTGCCGTCTAAGAACTTCCCTCCCGTTAGTACAACAGTTTTGTGTACGCTAATGAGAAGGCATATAACAATTTTTTCCACTTACCTCAAACCCTTCCTTATGTATTATGTTGGGAGCTGCACTTAGACAAATAGGCTGATAACGCAACGGCCGAGAAAGTAAAGCTGCAAGCAGTCCAAGGCCGAAACCTTGATCGTATTGGGAAGTTGGCTGGTTTAATTCTTCAAGGATTCTATACACCAGCGGTAAAGCCGCCATCTACTCGAGACATTGAAAATAAAGTGAATAACTTAATATGTTCCACAATTCATTAGCAAAAATAACATGCACGTATAATGCAAAAATTATTTTAGACATAGATGTTAACTCTTACCTTCTCTGTTTTAAGCAACGACAGTTGCTACTAACGACACAAGGCACACAAACGAGCTTAATTTGTCAAGAACACTTGCGTACAGCCTCGTGGATGATACACATTTATTTAGGAAAATTTTTCACGTCGAGAACTTGCGCGATTCCAAAGATTCTAATCGATAATCAACATGTGGCGAATGTTTGCAGCAAAGAACTTAAAACTAATGGAAACAGAGGTTCGTATAAAATATAGTATCGTAATTTTATATTGTAGAGAACTTTTATTTCTGACTTTTCTTTTTTTTTCAAAATTAATGACGTAAATAATATACGCCTGTCTGCAAAACTACTTACACCGACGATAAATAATAATCACTGTGCTACAGATTATTCACATCCTTAAAATATAACGATAAAATAAAAATACTTGTACGAATGTAAAATCAGTGTGTTGACTTGGTGTTGGAAAAGTTTGTATAGTTTTTTAATTGTATCTATAGTTGGAAATCAGATGGCGTAAGAAAATACACAGTATTAAAAAAGTGGTCGAAACGGCAGATGAGAAACAATACATTTATTGCACCCGCAGCTCACAAACTCGTAGAAAATGGGAAAAGTTACTAATTCGTGAGGTATACAGAGTGGTAAACCGAAAATCGGTCCCAGGAATCTCAAATGACAACTGGCAAACATAAAATAACACGCTACATGTAGAAACGTCCGACCGTGCTTTCCAACAACAGTGATACATTAGAATAATACTTTGAGTACTGAGACATAAAAATTATGTTACAAAATTGCGTGAATAAATATTTAAAAATGATAAGTAAGCAGAAGAGAGTGATATTAATAAAAACGGCGAAAGTCCACGCGAAAAATATGTCGGTACGTACCCAGAAACGAATTTCATGCGAATGACATAACGAATTCAGAAATATTTCGGAAGCCAGTCAAGGGTGTAACTTGCAACCTTCAGACTCATATTTTACAAAATTTTATTAATAACTTTTATGAATACGAGTGTTCATTGTCGCGTATGCCTTGCTTGGCCAAGAATGCCACAGGTTTCCAATTCTTTCGATCCAACTATATTAGTAACTTCATAAATCTGAAAAATAAAATAAAATTTTTTACCGAATTGCACTACCAGTCAAAAATTTTCGGTACCTGCCAAAACTATGGATTCGTGGTCAGAATATAGATTTCGATGTTAATATTCTGTCATATCCCCATTCTGCTAATAAAACAAGTGTAAACATGTAAAGAGACTAAGCACCTCTGTTGTTTATTTGACTGGTTGTTCACCTAGAGGGGCACTGACGAATAGTCACAACCACACTGACGCAGTGACGCATACAGAAAACTCTCAAGGGGGCGCTAAAGATATCCTGAGTTACCTTTACTTCTACCGTAATAAAAAAAAATAATCAAGTCACATGTAAATTTTAAGAAAGTTTTATTTAATCTGATTATAAATATATGCAAGACAATGCCATCTTATAATATAAAAAAGTTACAATTGTTTTTCTCTTCCTTAAATGATGAATTCTATGGCCTATTCATCCTGGCAAATTGGTGAATTACATCGTCAATAGGACAATCAATGTCACAGTGAGTGTTCAATGGATCTAAACCATTAAGTCGAGCCTCCTCCATTGTCGACCTCAGCCATGTCTTTGTACGACGTAATGTTAAAAAACTTCCTTCTACTGTAGCAATAGATGCAGGTAGACAAGCAAATATTTTGTACAGCGTGTGCAAAGTAGGATAGTCAGATCTCGGGCAAATAGACAACGTTTGCGTAACAGAATCACGATCATTACGGGCGTTTATGCTCGTTTGCTTGTATTAATACATGACAATCAACTGATCACTCTCAATCTTGATACCGAGCGAGGTGGCGCAGTGGTTAGCACACTGGAATTGCATTCGGGAGGACGACAGTTCAATCCCGCGTCCGGCCATCCACAATTAGGTTTTCCGTGATTTCCCTAAATCGCTCCAGGCAAATTCCGGGATGGTTCCTTTGAATGGGCACGGCCGACTTCCTTCCGCGTCCTTCCTTAATCCGATGAGACCGATGACGTAGCTGTCTGGTCTCCTCCCCCAAACAACCCAAACCAACCCTCACTCTTGACTAATCTTCACACTTGCACTTGCTACAACTACGACTTTTTATTTATTCATTCTTCAGTCTTAATATTTCTGCTTCTGAATGTAAACTAGCTTCCTATTCGCGAATAGTCCGTATTTATAACGCTGCGTATCGAAGATTCTCTGTACAAGAAAACAGTAGAATATTCGTGGCTTTTCTCGAACAAATGCCAGACAGAATAACGTATCGAGATCATTAGAACGTCCGCGATTTTTCTCGTAGGTATATGTTAGCTACCTATGGGCCAGACAGAAACGTATAAAATACGATGACGCTGACACGCGTGCTACATAGGAAAGTATAACTACTCGATAACACGATTCAATCGAGTCGACTGACGAAAGAAACGAACGAATAGCGTGCGGCTGACTAGCGGGGGCGGTGCGGGTGGCAATGCGGTCATCCCCGCAAGGAGGGGGAGGGGAGGGGGCGGTCTTTGTCACTGCACTGACGTGCATTTACCTAAGACGGTTCCAATCTAATATGCCTAATTCCTTCTGCTGTCTGTGTACGTGTAGCAATCAGTTTATAGTACATTGTGTATATCTAAACGTGTGTTTGCATACATACATTAATCCTTGTTCCATAGTTCATGAATACGACATTTCGTAATGGTGTGGAACGTGTCACTTTAACATAAGTTTTATTTACACAAAATAAGTAATTAACTTTTTTTTTTTACCTGATCAGGGTCATACCACATTACCTCCTAATGGGACGGATGCAGGAGATTGGAATTGTTGGAACTGAAAAACGTGCTGTAATTATAGCTCTGCATCAGGAAGGCTACTCTAGTAAGGCAACAGCAATGGCGTGGCCCAATGTACGTACAGTGGTGCAGTGCCAATTCAAATACGTCGCTATCTGGAAGACCTCGAGGAAATCATACATGCAAGATCTGTTCATGTGTGTACAGAATAAACGTCAGACGACTCATACTGCTCACGAACTTCGCGAGGAAGTGAGTAGTATGCGAGCAGCTCCTGTCTCAACAGCGCAACGTCGTCTCCGTGAACAAGATTTAAAGGGGTATATAACGGCAAAAACCTTTATTACGCAAACAAAATAAGGTGAACCTATTGCAATAGACAGAGAAACATAAAAACTGGATCACGCAGCAACGGTTCAAGGTGTTATTCACGGGCGAGTCCACGTTTGAAGTATTTAGAAGCCATCGCCGAATGTTTGTTCGTCGACTTAGTAGAGAATGGATGAAGAGCAGTGTGTGACGTCAACAGTAAAGCATGGTGGGGGGTCGGTCATGATGTGGGAGTGTTTTGTGGCTGGTGCAGTCGGTAGCCTAGTGAGAATTAATGGAACATTAACTAAGGAACGACATCACAGGGTACTGATAAACTATGCACTTCCATAAGGCAAGAGACTTGTTGGTCGTGGGTTTGTTCTGCGGCAGGACAGTGATCCCAAACCTACTTCTAAATTGGACACAGGGTGTGACAACACAAAAGAGAAAGGCGAGGCAGTGAAGAAGCTGACCTGGCCGTATCAGTCACCTGACTTAAATCCCACTGAACTCCTATGGGGTGAACTCGACGGGAAGGTCAGAAAACGGAGGTTATCAAATGTTGAACATGTATGGAATAATTTACAAACG
This sequence comes from Schistocerca serialis cubense, assembly GCF_023864345.2. Lineage (NCBI taxonomy): Eukaryota > Metazoa > Arthropoda > Insecta > Orthoptera > Acrididae > Schistocerca > Schistocerca serialis. The sequence goes on from NC_064644.1 coordinate 419,808,842, forward strand.
TGTTGGACTGCAATATCTGTAAATGCACTAAAAAATCTAATCTCCGGAATGCCAAGAGTTTGTTCAGCTGTTCTGAGGGCAACCGGTGGATACTCTGAAAAGCCTAAAATCTAAACCGTACTGTACTAAACCGTACTTAAAGACACAGAGAGAAAATATTTATTTTGCTGGTCTATTTAACTTGTACATCGTGTCTGTACATTGAAACTGTCATGGGCGACCGAAAACTTTTGACTGTAGTGTAGATGTTAATGTGTAGCTAAATGTTGCCAGTTACTGTGTCTAGGTCATTTTTCCTGGAATACAGCTACTGACTGGTATTAAAATGCCCTTGTAGAAAGGTCTGTTTAGTCCGGTTTTGACACATGTGAAGGCTCTGTATTTGAGATTAGGCCTTTCGCTTAACTCTGTTTTTCTAGAAGAATACCAGGCACTTTTCACTTTACAGTTTATTTCTTCTGCTATCACTAATTGTCATCAGCTACCCAAAATACAAAAACTGTTGTTCATTTTCGTCTGGGCGAGGCAGTTGAACATACATTGGCTGTCAAGTCGTAACTCCTAGTTTAACAAAGATTGGAATACAATGGTCCATCCTTTTGCTAGAAGTAATGATTCTCACTATCTTCTTCTGGAGCAACAATATGTTCAAGCTTTTCAGTTCCCTCAGAAGGTAGATAACTCGTGAAAGCTTGCCACATATGTGTACAGCGTGCTGTTTGCAAGTGAATTTACTGTCGTAGATGAAACTTCATTGAAAATAACATGTCTGTTGTACATCCTTGCATATTACTCATTCCCCCTAGTGAACGATATTAGACTCCATGTCGTCTTCGGTAAAAGCACGTCAGTATCGTGAATATTCATCAGTGCCCCTCTAGATGAACAGCCAGTCAGAAACACTACAGAGTTGCTTAGTCTTTAGTCTTTACATGGAATTTGTTCATCTGAGCTTATACCATTAACAAAAAATCAGAAACAACAGAGAGGCCCTAGTAAATATTTCTTTTCACATGAGACTGCTCCTTGTACTGATATCACTCGTCGTTTGTTAGATAGGATTCAATGGCTGACATGACACCTCCATTAATAAAGTAGGATTCTAAATGAGCAAGCAAGGTCATGTCGCATGCAACTGAAGTCCTCACGAATATCGCAGGCTACCAATGCTGTAGACTACCTTTCTTCAAAAGCTTTATTAATCTTTGTAGATAGGTGCAGTGCTCCTGTTGTCATGGACTTGCCCTTCCAAAAACCGTGCTGTTCAGCATGGAAGAGATCAGTCTTCAAAATAACTTGGAACTTGGCGTTTCGCTGTAGATACTATTACCTTAGCCAGTGCTGGGAATATGATGGTAGATTTGGAGCATGAGATTTGACTGCGGTCCCATTTTTTTATAACTGTTCATGTATATCTACATTTACATGACTACTCTGCGATTCACACTAAAGTGCCTAGCAGAGGATTCATCGAACCACCCTCATGGCATTTCTATACTGTTCCATTCTCCAACAGCGTGCAGGAAAAACGAACACGTCAGTCTTTCTGTACGAGTTCTGATTTCTCTTATTTTATTACGATGATCAATTCTCCTCTATAGGGGCGCATCAGAAGAATATTTTCCTATTCGGAAGTGTCCATTCCTGTAGCAACACTGGAGAGTACAACATTTGTTTGTGAATTATTTAACAAGCTTCCAACTAGAAGCGACTTATTTTCATTTGTTGTTGTTGTGGTCTTCAGTCCTGAGACTGGTTTGATGCAGCTTTCCATGCTACTCTATCCTGTGCAAGCTTCTTCATCTCCCAGTACCTACTGCAACCTACATCCTTCTGAATCTGCTTAGTGTATTCATCTCTTGGTCTCCCTCTACGATTTTTACCCTCCACGCTGCCCTCCAATCCTAAATTTGTGATCCCTTGATGCCTCAAAACATGTCCTACCAACCGATCCCTTCTTCTAGTCAAGTTGTGCCACAAACTCCTCTTCTCCCCAATCCTATTCAATACCTCCTCATTAGTTACGTGATCTACCCACCTTATCTTCAGCATTCTTCTGTAGCACCACATTTCGAGAGCTTCTATTCTCTTCTTCTCCAAACTGTTTATCGTCCATGTTTCACTTCCATACATGGCTACACTCCATACAAATACTTTCAGAAACGACTTCTTGACACTTAAATCTATACTCGACGTTAACAAATTTCTCTTCTTCAGAAACGATTTCCTTGCCATTGCCAGTCTACGTTTTATATCCTCTCTACTTCGACCATCATCAGTTATTTTACTCCCTAAATAGCAAAACTCCTTTACTACTTTAAGTGTCTCATTTCCTAATCTAATGCCCTCAGCATCACCCGATTTAATTTGACTACATTCCATTATCCTCGTTTTGCTTTTGTTGATGTTCATCTTATATCCTCCTTTCAACACACTGTCCATTCCATTCAACTGCTCTTCCAAGTCCTTTGCTGTCTCTGACAGAATTACAATGTCATCGGCGAACCTCAAAGTTTTTATTTCTTCTCCATGGATTTTAATACCTACTCCGAATTTTTCTTTTGTTTCCTTTACTGCTTGCTCAATATACAGATTGAATAACATCGGGGAGAGGCTACAACCCTGTCTCACTCCTTTCCCAACAACTGCTTCCCTTTCATGCCCCTCGACTCTTATAACTGCCATCTGGTTTCTGTACAAATTGTAAATAGCCTTTCGCTCCCTGTATTTTACCCCTCCCACCTTCAGAATTTGAAAGAGAGTATTCCAGTTAACGTTGTCAAAAGCTTTCTCTAAGTCTACAAATGCTAGAAACGTAGGTTTGCCTTTTCTTAATCTTTCTTCTAAGATAAGTCGTAAGGTTAGTATTGCCTCACGTGTTCCAACATTTCTACGGAATCCAAACTGATCTTCCCCGAGGTCCACTTCTACCAGTTTTTCCATTCGTCTGTAAAGAATTCGCGTTAGTATTTTGCAGCTGTGACTTATTAAACTGATAGTTCGGTAATTTTCACATCTGTCAACACCTGCTTTCTTTGGAATTGGAATTATTATATTCTTGTTGAAGTCTGTGGGTATTTCGCCTGTATTTTCATTTACCTGTGTGATTAATAGTCTGATTCTCAAGTTTATTGCATGTTTGTGTATTTGCTGGCACAGTTCTGAGGTTTAATAACTGTAACTGTACGGATAGGAACTGTGATTGTAGTGTTCACTTGCGAGCTGAGTGGGTGACCCTTCGCTCACAAATCCAGGCAGCGCTGGCTGTCGTCACACAGCTTGAGGCTCTTGCCAATGGTCGTCACTGTGGGGAACTGGACGTGGGGACATCCAGCTCGTCCCACGTGTCCTCTGACCAGTACACTACTGTGGCCACCCTGGTTACTGCACCCACTGAGGTACACCCCTCACCCATGCTCGAGTGAGAGGTTGTTCCCAGGTTTGGCAGGCAGAGAAAGTCTGACGAAAATATTTCATGTGTCATCTGTGTCTGATAACACCCTGAGCCAGATGCAATCGCTTGTCCTGTTTCAGACAAGACCTGGGCAGTCACAGAGGGTGAGGTTACTGGTTGTTAGGAGCTCCAACGTTAGACGTGTATTGGACCCCTTAGGGATATGGCTGCCAAGGAGGAGAAGGAATAAGGTGTGCACTCTGTGTTCATACTGGGAGGAGTTGGGTTGATTTGGGGGGAAGAGACCAAACTGTGAGGTCATCAGTCTCATCGGATAGGGAAGGGTGTGGAAAGAAGTCGGCTGTTCCCTTTCAAAGGAACCATCCCAGCATTTGCCTGAGACGATTTAGAGAACCTAAATCAGGATGACTGGACGTGGGACTGAATCGTCATCCTCCCGAATGCGAGTCCAGTGTGCTAACCACTGCCTCACCTCGTCCAGTACTGGGAGAAGTCATTCCAATTGTGGAACGGGTGTTTCCTGATACCATGCAGAACAGAAGTTGCAGCCAATTGCAGGTGGTGGCTCCTGTTCGTATTAACAATGTGTGGCGCTTTGGATTCTCTCCGATTTTGGGCGGCTAGCTAAAGTGGTGTAGACTGCCACTCTTGCTTGCGAGATGGAGGTAGAGATCACCATCTGTAACATCATAGACAGGACCGATTGTGGACCCTTGATACAAAGACAAGATAAGGATCTGAATCAAAGGCTCAGGCGGTTCTGCGTCCGCGCTGGCTGTAGATTCCTCGACTTGCGCCATAGGGTAGTGGGTTTTTGCGTTTTTTACCTAATAGGTCAGGGGTCCACTACACGGAGGAGGCTGCTACACGTGTAGCAGAGTGGAGTGGACTGTATTTTTTTTTTATTTGGGGGAGGGGGGGGGGGGGAAGTAGAGGATGTCGAGAAAGAACAGAAAAGGCATCAGTCTCAAAGGGTGCAAGTCAAACACCGGATGAGGTCAGACCTAGCAACATGTAGGAATTATAGTTGTAAATTTTCATAGCTGTATTATGGAAAGAACCGGAGTACCAGCTCTAATGAAAGCACTGAAGCTCAAATCGTTAAGGCTGGCTAAAATCGGAGGCAAGTTCACCCGAAATTTTTATAAAGGACTTAACGATGTGCAGAAACGATAGATTAAATACAGATGGTGATGGCGCGTTCGTTGCTGTTACAAGTGTTGAATCCTGCCTTTCGTCGAATATGGGATGTCTGGGAAACCTGCTTTCCTGGATCGCTAGACAACATTTAAACAAATCGAATTAATGAGTTTTATTACAAAAGGAAAAAATGCAGTACTTAACTTTGTGTTAAACAGATGTGTCGCAAGCAAAGGGGGACAGACAAAATAAGATATCTCTTCAGTACAACAGTTCCATGTTTGAGCTACATAGAATGTACATGCAAAGTAACCAGTGTGGACGCTTCTGTCCTAGTTGCTAGTCTTGACGCTGCTGTGGAACTGGGCCGCGACCAGTCAGCGCAGCGCGCATGTCCTCTATGCATAGAGGCCGCTGCCTTCACGTTGTCGTCCTGGAGAGGGGTCGGTCAGCGTACTATCGCCTGACGTCTTCTTGACGGCCCTCTCTGCTCTCTCTTATGACTGACAAACACTTCCGGTCAATTAGGATTTTTAAATGACACACGCACCTAACATTTCCTGTGTTTTACTACAAGCATCTATTCAGAAGAAGAATGAAAATCTGGATAAGTTCAGCTATAGTTGGAACCGAATCGTTATCACGCGACTACTTTTGCATGATAACGATAGAAAGACATTTTGATAAGAAAGATAAAAATAAGAAATACTTAGTGAAATTTGGAATAAATGAACTGAATCTGTTACGATTTTAGATTACAAATTGCTTAAGAAAGGTCGCCAGCTCACTGTGTAAGCGAAAATTACTGTATGATCAATTTTTATAGGCTGGATTTACGAACTAATCACTGAATAGGCGAGAACGGAATCAAAAGCACTGACTCGAGATCAGATCTAACAACAAAGCTAATACCACGTTTTAAAGTTAATCAGAAAACCAAATCAGTAAAATAATCTGTACTGAACACATGCACATAAAAGCTAACTGTTCGCAAAACAATTCGCTCACTGAACATCTCTGCGTTACTCACTGTAATGCTAACTAATACCGATTTTATAAATGCAAATATTCGTATGTACTTGTTTTCTATTATAGTAAGCTATTCCTTTAAAGTTCGTAATGTTTCGTTTTGCGAAGAATAAGATTGGATTGGATTGTTTGGAGGAAGAGACCGAACAGCGAGGTCATCGGTCTCATCGGATTAGGGAAGGATGGGGAAGGAAGTCGGCCGTGCCCTTTCAAAGGAACCATCACAGCATTTGCCTGGAGTGATTTAGGGAAACCACGGAAAACCTAAATCAGTATGGCCGGACGCGGGATTGAACCGTCGTCCTCCCGAAGAATAAGACACTACACTGTTATGGAATTTGAAAATATGAGCAGTTTGAAATGCACACAAAAACACGGAATGTATTACTCTGAAGTAATATTTTGTCAACATTCATTTCAATTATGCTTTTACTTTTTTACTGTAAGCCATTTTTCTTCAACTAGTTGTTCTACCACGCAACAAAGTTCACTGGTGTTACATGACAATTTTGTATGGTTCTTAATTTTGTAAGTTGCATTTCTATATCTTATTTACCGAAATTAAATACGTTCATCACCTTCAATATTCTACTATTCTTTCGGGCCCTATTAGGTAAATTACTGAGATAAAGTTCATTCACATTGTAACTGTTGTTGCACTAAATACTGTTATTAAATTAAGAAAAACTGCCTCGTACAGTCTAGAGACGAAATTGATCGGATCTTACTTTGATGAGTTGTTCCTGGTGTGATGTAAGGGATTATTCGTCGACTATGTAGTGCAACAGGCTCTTCTCGATCGCTCCGCATGACAAGTTTGGGCCCATAATGCTCTTCTTGAATATTAATTCCTCTTGATGAAAATGGACCGTGTCGTGCCCGTTTGCAACCACACAATATGTCTGGTCATATATTAAAAAAAAGCTATTCCTGGCAATCCCTGCACCGCGTCTGCACTTGGTCACTTATCACTAGCAACTCTCACCGCCGACTGCGTCTGCCCGACTCCGCGCTTACGCGCGCAGTGACAGTACTCCTTACGTGTTTGGGTCTACACAGTAGCAAACCTCCCTGATTAGGACAGCATATTCATTGGATAATAATTGCAATACTATTTTTATTTAGTTCACTGGAATTAATTCTTTGACATTTAATGATATGACACCATTAATAAAATAATAAAATATACATAGAACAGAAATTACATCACAGTTACATTACGGTCACACAATTCATTATGCGAAAACATTATTAGACACTGTGTTGTTGTGTTTCAAAGTGATGTATGTAGTTCCTGTAAGATAGTATGGGTAGAGGCTACACTTGACAAGCGGAATAAATTTAAGAACATTAAAGAAAATAGTTCCTTTTACTGGTCCCCTGCCGAGATGATACAGTTGTTGAAAGATACACTCATACAGTCACAGTTGGTGTTGACTTACCATCGATATGTTGGGGAAAATACATACACTACTGGCCATTAAAATTGCTACACCACGAAGATGACGTGCTACAGACGCGAAATTTAACCGACAGGAAAAAGATGCTGTGATATGTAAATGATTAGCTTTTCAGAGAATTGACATAAGGTTGGCGCCGGTGGCGACACCTACAACGTGCTGACATGAGGAAAGTTTCCAACCGATTTCTCATACACAAACGGCAGTTGACCGGCGTTGCCTGGTGAAACGTTGTTGTGATGCCTCGTGTAAGGAGGAGGAATGCGTACCATCACGTTTCCGGCTTTGATTAAGGTCGGATTGTAGCCTATCGTGGTTGCGGTTTATCGTATCGCGACATTGCTGCTCGCGTTGGTCGAGATCCAATGACTGTTAGCAGAATATGGAATCGGTGGGTTCAGGAGGGTAATACGGAACGCCGTGCTGGATTCCAACGGCCTCGTATTACTAGCAGTCGAGATTATAGGCCTCTTATCCGCATGGCTGTAACGGATCGTGCAGCCACGTCTCGATCCCTGAGTCAGCAGATGGGGACGTTTGCACGACAATAACCATCTGCACAAACAGTTCGTCGACGTTTGCAGCAGCATGGCCTATCAGCTCGGAGACCACGGCTACGGTTACACTTGACGCCGTATCACAGACAGGAGCGCCTGCGATGGTGTACTCAACGACGAACCTGGGTGCACGAATGGCAAAATGTCATTTTTCTCGGATGAATCCAGGTTCTGTTTACAGCATCATGATGGTCGCATCCATGTTTGGCGACATCGCGGTGAACGCACATTGGAAGCGAGTATTCGTCGTCGCTATACTGGCATATCACCCGGTGTGATGGTATGGGGTGCCATTGGTTACACGTCTCTGTCACCTCTTGTTCGCATTGACGGCACTTTGAACAGTTGACATTACATTTCAGATGTGTTACGACCCGTGGCTCTACCCTTCATTCGATCCCTGCGAAACCCTACATTTCAGCAGGATAATGCACGACCGCATGTCGCAGGTCCTGTACGGGCGCTTCTGGAAACAGAAAATGTTCGACTGCTGACGTGGCCAGCACATTCTCCAGATCTCTCACCAACTGAAAACGTCTGGTCAATGATGGCCGAGCAACTGGCTCATCACAATACGCCAGTCACTACTCTTGATGACCTGTGGTATCGTGTTGAAGCTCCATGGGCAGCTGTACCTGTACACGCCATCCAAGCTCTGTTTGACTCAATGCCCAGGCGTATCAAGGCCGTTATTACGGCCAGAGGTGGTTGTTCTGGGTACTGATTTCTCAGGATCTATGCACCCAAATTGCGTGAAAATGTAATCACATGTCAGTTCTAGTTTAATATATTTGTCCAATGAATACCCGTTTATCATCTGCATTTCTTCTTGGTGTAGCAATTTTAATGGCCGGTAGTGTAGATACATGTTCAAAGCTTGTGGTAAGCACAAAACTTCGCCCTACATAATACTACTTCCTTACTCTGAAAATTATTTTTAACAATTAGCTCAGGAGCCCATTCAAAGTTAAATGGTTACGGAAACATACTTGACTTAGCGGCAAATAATCGTGAACAAATAGGAGCATCATGATAGATACAGGGATTAGTGATTACAAGGTCTTTGTAGAGAGAGTGAATATCGTAACATTCGAACCTACCTAAAATACACGTAAAATATATCTAGTTAAAAAAGGAGATAGGGCGTCTGGGGGGGTCTCCAGACACATCTTCAGGCTGGACTCTCATTTACTGGAGTTTAATTGTCTTCAGTGATGAGCCCCACTTCGAACTGAGCCCCAATGACCAGCAAAGACGTGCCTGGAGACGCCCCAGACAGAAGTGGGCTACCAACCAGACTGTCGCCCGCCATACGGCCCAACAACCAGGAGTGATGGTCTCAGGTGCCATGTCTTTTTATAGCACGACTGCTTTGGTTGTCATCCACTGCACCCTTTCAGCACTGTGGTACATCGACAACATTCTACACCCAGTTCTGTTACGCTTCATGGCAAGCCATCCTAGGCTTACTTTTTAGCAAGATAATTCCAGCCCGCACATGGCGAGAAATTCTACTATTTGTCTTTGTGTTACCAAATCCTCCTTTCGCCAGCATGGTCGCCGGATGTCTGCCCAGTTGAGAACGTTTGGGGCATTATGGGCAGGATCCTCCAACCATCTCGGGATTTTGACGACCTAACGCGCCAATTAGACAGAATTTGGCACGATTTCCCTCAGGAGAACACCAACAACTCTATTAATCAACGCCAAGCCGAATAACTTCTTGCGTGAGGATCAGAGTGGACCAACGTGTTATTGACTTGCTCAATTTGTGAATCTTTTTCTTTTGAATAAATCATCCAATTTTTGTGAAAGTAATCATTTGTCTGTCTGTACAAGTACGTCACATCTACCGATTTTCGTCCCAACCGGATAAGTCCTTCGTGGAGCGTCGTTTCCTTTTCTTTTTTTATAACACTGTGTAAGAGCTTCTGTGATGCTTGAAGTTTGGAACGCGGGGAAGAGATGCTGAAAGGATAGAATACATGAGAAGAGTTCTTGAGGTTTGCTTTGACATCTCATAAAATCATTTATAGTCATCTGTAAACACATTGTAAACCACGTCAAATGTGGAAAAACGACAACTGTTGGCTCTTCATTACACACCGACAACCTGTGGACATCTACAAAGCATCGGCTTACAGATGCGTCGTCTGCATGCAAATATTTTCAGTTGTAGGACCCTTATGTGCTAGGCAAACATTGCATTAAAACCTGTTACCCTGTATTTTAAATAAGAGAACGACATTTCTATAGTAGTAGGTGTCTGTGTAAATAAAATGAATCACCCGTGAAAAAGAAATGCTAATGTAGCTAGTTATTGAAGAACTACTGTACTCCCTTAAAAAATTATGTTCATATTTTTTTCCATATTCGTAGATTATTGTTTTGTTTCTTCTTGTGCTGGTGCTGTCATAATAAAAAAATTCATGGTAAAAAATATGTCAGTAAGAGGCGAAAGGCAAAGATCTGGGTTCGCCTCCCAGTCTAGCAAATAATTTTAATCTATTAACAAGTATGCAACAATTCCTCAGTTTTCCTTAATTCTCTATATTATTCTGGGTACAAACTAGAATGCATGAGCTGTTAAGCTAAATGTACGTTAACTCATGACGTGTGTGACACTTTAATTTTGGATGAGGCGGGTTGGGCTCAGAATGTAGTGACCATAGCCTGACAACGGTTGAGTGCGACCTCTGAAACACTGTGTTTATCCGCCAAGGCTTATCAAGAAAGGCAATAATTTACTTAATGAAAACCACCTCACGCCAGGCAAATACGTAACAAGACGGTTGCTGTATCAACGCCAAAAAGGGAGATTATCTGAAGTGGCAGCCATGTATGCGTGACAACTGAGACGCCTCTGTATACTTCCATCTCTGTGGCGAAATGACAGAGAGGTAGGTTTGGAATTTCTGTGTGCTCTTTTCGGGAATCCCTAGCCAGCGCTGCTTGGCGTGTTGGGCTACTTGGTACAACATAGTCAGTCGTACTGTACTCTAATGGGAGGCGTTCTACCGTATGAAACTAGCACACAAGAGCTGCCTAGGATCTTATGGGGCAAAGCAAATCATATTAGTTTCGTGGAAAGAAGAGGGCTGGAGGAAACGAACCACAATTTCTTACAAAATAAAACTCGAAACTACTGAAGTAATTATGATTATTAATCACCTAACACAGTAATACTACTACAATCTAATACGTTGACGAGCCAAAATACTATGACCAACTATTTAATGTCGTGTTGGTTCATCACTGAAATGATATACAACACGGTTCTGCATGGCATGTATTCTACAGGTTGTTGGTACGTTTGTGGCACAAAACCTCTGCTCACAGGTGACGATTCTGGTGAACTAAAGGCGAGAGGTTCGTGGAGATAGAGCTGGTGCTGGTGACCAAGACATCAACGAGTGTTCATTATCTTGCACCTAAAAACACATAGTTATCATGCTGCAAGACACCATTGCCGTCGGGGAAGATACAAAGCGTGAAGGGACACAGCGGGTGGTCTGCAGTAAAGGTCTCTTAGTCTACAACTGTCGGCATGCCTTCAATTGCTGCCGCAGTCCCAGGAAAGCCCAGCATAATAATACCCCTACCAGCCCACGCCCAAGGCAAGATGCACGTTTCGAACTGCCGTTCAACTGTATCACGACATATCTGGACACGACCATCGATCTACTGTAACAAGATCCGGCCATGTGACATGTTTCCATTGGTGCATGTTCCAGTCACGATGATCCTGTGCCAGTTGTAACCATAATTGACGATGTCGTTGTGTCGACATGGAACACATATGAAACGATAATTAAATCAAGACCCTAAGCTGTCGACATGGGTTGATATACATCAACGGGGACAGTTGAAAATGTGTGCCCCGACCGAGACTCGAACCCAGGATCTCCTGCTTACATGGTAGACGATCTATCCATCTGAGCCACCGAGGGCACAGAGGATAGTGCAACTGCAGGGATTTATCACTTGCACGCTCCCCGTGAGACCCACATTCCCAACTTAATATCCACATACTGCATTCGTAGTGCCCCTGCCCATTACACTCATTACTCGCGGCAGAGCATCTTACCGAGTCCCATAAGATGGCTCTGAGCACTATGGGACTTAACTTCTGAGGTCATCAGTCCCCTAGAACTTAGAACTACTTAAACCTAACTAACCTAAGGACCTCACACACATCCATGCCCGAAGCAGGATTCGAACCTGCGACCGCAGTGGGTCGCGCGGTTCCAGACTGTAGCGCCTAGAACCGCTCGGCCATAGTCCCATAAGAGTTCGGGCAATGCATGTGCATCCAGCACAGAAGAAGAAGGTCAATGACCGGTTAGCCTTAACTTTATGAAGATAGTATTTGCTCTTTCGGACATGCCCGAAAGAAGGGATACCATCTTCATATGGAACACATATGGGTTGTTTGCTGTGGAGCCTCATATTCAAAGTTTGCTGAAATATGTGATCCAAATCAGTTGTGCCTGCAGCAGCACTATACTTTATCGCCTGGTCTGCAAAAGATCGCTGCCTATCCTGATTTACAAAGCTGGCAAGCCTCCAACCTCCACATTCGGTGAAGAGGCATAGAGATCAGACACGTTTTTACCTGTTCGGGGTTTCATCATCCTTAAACCTTTTTCCATTGATGTTTATAATAACGGCACAAAAATGTTTATCAGCTTCGCCGTTCCCGAGTTGCTTGTTCCCATGTGCTGGGCGATAAAAACTTATCCTTTGTCAAAGTCGCCCTTGTCGTTGGATTCCCCCATTTGCGGCCCGTATCGTCGCTAAAATGACAGCTCGTTTAAACTTAAATTTATCCGTGTTATATTCGTGTTATATGTGAGCTGCCACTGTATTGTAAGATTTTTATGAAATAATGTATCGTCATATGTTACATAAAACTGACAAGGGACACCAACGGGACCTATATGAAGAATTGGAAACATTTATTCATGGCACAGTACATGGAGACATTGTATGTAGCCTGTTTAGGTTTTTATGCTGGTAACACCGCGTAGTGCTCTGTATGAAAATCACTGACTGTGCTGTGTGCAATCTTTGGCTGCTTGGCATTGTTGGAATATTCGCTATTATAGTGTTGGGCAGTTGGATGTGAACAGTGCAGTTGGGGGTGAGCCGCCAGCAGTAGTGGATGCACTGTCTTTCAGTTGGAAGGACAACACTACTTCTTCAAGACTGCATGGAAATCCACTACTTCCGTGTGCATTTTCTTTTACTGCTCAGACTTTAAGAAAAAAAACTGTAATTACTACGGTGATTAATGACCAGGACTGTCTTTATGAGAATAATTTTTGCATTTGACCAACAATGTATCAATAAGCGTGTGCATTTGATATCTTTGTTATTGTAATTATGAATTTTTTTTCAAACCTGTATTGCGCACTGTCCAAAACGATTTGTAAAATTTTTTTGTAAGTAGGCTGTTTAGGTTTTTATGTTGGTAACGCCACGAAGTGCTCTGTATGACGAATAATTTTTGCATTTGACCAACAGTGTATCAATAAGCGTGTGCATTTGATATCTTTGTTATTGTAATTATGAATTTTTTTTCAAATCTGTATTGCGCACTGTCCAAAACGATTTGTAAAATTTTTTTGTAAGTAGGCTGTTTGGGTTTTTATGTTGGTAACGCCACGAAGTGCTCTGTATGAAAATCACTGACTGTGCTGTGTGCAATCTGTGGCTGGTTGCCATTGTTGGAATATTCGCTATTGTAGTGTTAGGCAGTTGGATGTGAACAGTGTGTAGCGTTGTGCAGTTGGAGGTGAGCCGCCAGCAGTAGTGGATGTTTCAACATGCCACTAAAAGATAAACTTGAAAGTAATAATATTAACTTCTTTAAAAATCTCCGCTGTTCTGAATGACTATTTCGTCGAAAAAAATTAGTCATTACGAACTACTCACCTAATATTCGGCATGACATAAATGTTTCATCTTCAGTGCATACTAGTGACTTACCAAAGGAAAATAGTTTATTTTAGTTTTTAAGACTCTTTGGATTGATGTAAACAAATGATTGTGGAACTTGGTTGGTTGGTTTTGGGGAAAGAGACCAAACAGCTAGGACATCGGTCCCCTCCGGTTAGCGAAGGATGGAGAAGGAAGTCGGCCATGCCCTTTCAAAGGAACCATCCCCGCATTTGCCTGAAGCGATTTACGGAAATCACGGAAAACCTAAATCGGGATGGCGGGACGCGGGATGATTGTGGAAGAGTTGTGATGTACTTGTTATTGTGCTCTGTGCGCCAGACAACGAAATTACCAACAACTTAAATTTTTCCGTATTATATTCGTGCCATATGTGAGCTGACACTGTATTGTAAGATTTTTATGAAATAACGTATCTTCATATGTTGCATAAAACCGACAAGGGACACTAACTGGACCTATATGAAGAATTGGAAACATTTATTCATGACACAACTCTGAGAGGAACCTGACTGGTATACAATCTGGACCGGAGGCCTTGCCTTTATTAAGTGATTTAAGCTGCTTTGTTACACCGAGGGTATCTACTTCTATGTTTCTCATCTTGGCAGTTGTTCTTGATTGGAATTCAGGAATATTTACTTCGTCTTCTTTGGTGAAGGAGTTTCGGAAAATCGTGTTTAATAACTCTGCTGTAGTGGCACTGTCATCAGTGACTTCACCGTTGTTATCGCGCAGTGAAAGTATTGATTGTGTCTTGCCACTGGTGTGCTTTATGTATGACCAGAATCTCTTTGGGTTTTCTGCCAGAGAATTTCGTTGTGGAAATTATTAAAAGCTTCTCCCATTGCAGTACGCGCTATATTTCGAACTTCTGTAAAACATTGCCAATTTTGGGAATTTTGCGTTCTTTTAAATTTGGCATGCTTTTTTGTTGCTTCTGCAACAACGATCTGACTCGTTTTGTGTACCATGGTGGATCAGTACCATCACTTATTAATTTATGTGGTATATATCTCTCAATTGCTGTCGATACTATCTCTTTCAAAACATTCCACAACCTTTCTACACTTACATGATCAGATCGGAAGGAGTGAAGACTGTCTTTTAAAAAGGCGTTAAGAGCATTTTCATTAGCTTTTTTAAAAAGGTTTATTTTGCGTTTCTTTTTGATGCTTGGAGGTGTTATGGTATTCAGCCTAGCAGCAACTAACTTTTGGTCGGTAATCCCTGTATTCGTCACAATACTCACTATTTGTCCATGATTATTTGTTGTTAAAAGGTCAGGTACATTTTTTCAACCATTTACGCTTCGAATGGGCTAATGAGCTAATTGTTCAAAATAATTTTCTGAGAAAGCATTCAGTACAATTTCGGATGTCGTTTTATGCCTGCTGCCGGCTTATACGTATAATTTTTCCAGCCTATCGAGGGTAGGTTGAAGTCACCACCAACTATAATTGTATGAGCGGGGTACTTATTTGAAATGAGACTCAAGTTTTCTATGAACTGTTCAGCAACTATATCTTCTGAGTCGGGGTTCGGTAAAACGATTCAGTTAATACTTTAGTCCGATTGTCGGGTATAACCTCCACCCATACTATTTCACACGAACTATCTACTTCAATTTCGCTACAAGGCAAACTACCTCTGACAGCAATAAATACTCCATCACCAACTGTATTTAATCTATCCTTTCTGAACACTGATAGATCGTTTGAAAAAATTTCGGCTAAACTTATTTCCGGCTTTAGCCAGCTCTCTGTACCTACAACTATGTGAGCTTCAGTGCTTTCTATTAGGGCTTGGATCTCTGGTTCTTTCCCAACACAGCTTCTACAATTTACAACTACAATACCAGTCGTTTCTACAACTACCTTACTGTGTTTTACCTGCCCACTTTCAGACGGACGCCGCTTCTGTGGGTTCCTGAGACCCTCTCACCTAACCGCCCAGTCCCTTCCACACACTCGCCGCTACCCGTGTAGCCGCCTCCTGTGTGTAGTTGACTCCTGACCTATTAAGCGGAACCTGGAAACCCACCACCCGATGGCGCAATTCAAGGAATCTGCAGCCTACACGGTCACAGAACCGCCTGAGCCCCTGATTCACATCTTCCACTCGGCTCTGCACCAAAGGACCACAGTCGTTTCTATCGACGATGCTGCAGATGGTGAGCTCCGCCTTAATTTCGGAATCGAGACTGGCAGTCTTTACCATTTCGGCTAGCCGCCCGAAACCAGTCAGAATCTGCTCCGATCCAAAGCGACACCCATCATTGGTACCGACATGAGCCACCACCTGCACTTGGCTGCACCCTGTACTCTTCATGGCATCCGGAAGCACCCTTTCCACATCCGGATGATAGCTGACAAGAGAGAAACACCGCAAATCGAAGGCACAAACGTATTGGGATCTTTTAGAACCCAGAGCCATCTTACATTTTCATCTGTAAGGCGAAAAGCGGAGCATGATGAAATTGTTTTGAGCCCTCACAGGGAATGGTTCTTTGATATCCTTGCTACTAGTGAGCATCCGTTACATGTTCTGTCTTTCTTCTGACTGATACTTAACAGATTTTTTTAAAATCTGAGTCCTCAGTTGCTCAGAATTTTTTAAACGAGTCCCTACCATCTGCAACTGCCAGCTATGGGTATAGTTGATCTTAGACCATTTTCCATTACCTAAATATATTTGCTGATTTTCAAAGTCTGCGATGGCAGTTACTGCCATGCTGTTGTTGTTTTCTTTACGAGTTGTTGCCCTTTAGTAGAGAGCAATAAGTGACGTATGCAAACATAGTTTCTGAAACTATTAAAAATATAAAATATTCGCATGTTTTTAAGATCATTAAAACAGGATGCTGTACAGTGAAAATTTTAAGTAAATTTTGTTTTTAAGTACACCCGATTGGCGATTGTCTTTGCAAAACTGGAGCAGTATACTTTACTGGAACCACAAGAAATAAGCAGTAAATGAGAAGATTTGTTGGAGGAAGAATATTCTGGAAAGGATGTGGGATGGAAGAGTTGTGGATGAGAAACCCAAGCCAAGTGTTTGGAAAGGGAAGGAAAATTTGACAGTGAAAGTCGAGTGGGGTTGAGGGTGGGGGGGGGGGGGGGGGTAGGGGGGTAGGGGGGAGCTGGAGCTGTGACACGGAAAGAAAGGGACTATTCTGTTACAGCTGGAAGAATTGGCGGATCTCTTGGTGGATTTCGTGGCCAAGTGGAAGGAGGCAGTAAAAGTTTTGTGGAGAGCAGGTACGTGTAGTTACAGGCATAACGACAGAGTAGAAGTAGTAACAATTACGGATTAATCCTTTCACTAACATTGGGACTTACGTGTTCCACGATAGGTTATCAGAGAAGCAGTGGGAAATTACAGCATGTTACTGCTATGTAACGACTTCCCACTGGTAAAGGGAAGCCTACTAATGGGTTATAGAATAATTATAATTACTGCACGTATTCGCTGTGTTGCCTTCAGTTTTCTTTATTACGACTCAGCTCCGTATTGCCGCCTCGAATTACTTTGTGCCTACAAATAAGCTACCAAATGACCAGATCTGCCAAACCTCATCACAGAATTGGGAGGTCGGATGCTTGCCTACTATACAAAACAGGATGTGCCGCGATCTGTGGCAGACCTGACGACAGGGTACATTGCTGCTGCAGACACACCGTTCAATGCACGTTGTTTAACATGAGGCCTTGCAGCAGACGACCTCTACATGTTCTCATGTTGAGCCGACGAAATAGTAACTTGCACTGGATCATCAATACTGGAACGTGCATCAATGGAAATATGCCACATGGTCGGATAAATTCCATTATTTGTTACTCTATGTTGATGGCCATGTCCAGAAACGTCACCATCCAGGTCAACAGCTCGTCGAGAAATGCACCATACCAAGGGCGCAGGGTGGTGGGGGTATTACGGTATGGAGGATACTCTCCTGGGGTTCTATGAAACCTATGGTAGTAGTTGAAGCAGTGATGACAGCTGTAGACTACGTAAATTTTACTGCAGGCCATCTGCTATTTCCCTTCATGCTTGGTGTCTTCCCGATGGTGATAGCACCTTCCAGTGGCATAACTATATGCATCACGTAGCCAGAGTCGTGTTCCAGTGGTTTTAGGTACATAATAAAGATGATTTGGCCACCAAGTTCGCCTGATCTGAAGCTGATGGACTACCTCTCGGATGCCATCACGCACTAGCTGCACCCCGATGGTGATAGCACCTTCCAGTGGGTAACTATCTGCATCACATAGCCAGAGTCGTGTTCCAGTGGTTTTAGGTACATAATACTGATGATTTGGCCACCAAGGTCGCCTGATCTGAAGCAGATGGACTACCTCTCGGATGCCATCACGCACCAGCTGCACCCCGATGTTGATAGCACCTTCCAGTGGGTAACTATCTGCATCATGTAGCCAGAGTCGTGTTCCAGTGGTTTTAGGTACATAATACTGATGATTTGGCCACCAAGTTTGCCTGATCTGAAACAGATGGACTACCTCTCGGATGCCATCACGCACTAGCTGCACCCCGATGGTGATAGCACCTTCCAGTGGGTAACTATCTGCATCACATAGCCAGAGTCGTGTTCCAGTGGTTTTAGGTGATGATTTGGCCACCAAGTTCGCCTGATCTGAAGCAGATGGACTACCTCTCGGATGCCATCACGCAAAAGCAGCACCCCGATCGTGATAGCACCTTCCAGTGGGTAACTATCGGCATCACGTAGCCAGAGTCGTGTTCCAGTGGTTTTAGGTACATAATACTGATGATTTGGCCACCAAGTTCGCCTGATCTGATGCCGATAGACTACCTCTCGGATGCCATCACGCACCATCTGCACCCCGATGGTGATAGCACCTTCCAGTGGGATAACTATCTGCATCACGTAGCCAGAGTCGTGTTCCAGTGCTTTCAGGTACATAATACTGATGATTTGGCCACCAAGTTCGCCTGATCTGAAGCAGATGGACTACCTCTCGGATGCCATCATGCACAAGCTGCATCCCGATGGTGATAGCACCTTGCAGTGTGATAACTATCTGCATCATGTAGCCAGAGTCGTGTTCCAGTGGTTTTAGGTACATAATAGGGATATCTGGCTACCAAGTTTGCTGATCTGAACCAGATGGACTACCTCTCGGCTTCCATCACGGACCAGCTGCACCCTGATGGAGATAGCACCATCCAGTGGGATAACTATCTGTGTCACATAGCCAGAGTCGTGTTCCAGTGGTTGTAGGTAAATAATACTGATGATTTGGCCACCAAGTTCGCCTGATCTGGAGAAGATGGACTACCTCTCGGATGCCACCATGCAGCAGCTGCACGCCGATGGTGATAGCACCTTCCAGTGGGATAACAATATGCATCACGTAGCCAGAGTCGTGTTCCAGTGGTTTCAGGTACATAATACTGATGTTTGGCCACCAAGTTCACCTGATCTGAACCTGATGGACTACCGCTCGGATGCCATCACGCACGAGCTGCACCCCGATGGTGATAGCACCTTCCAGTGGGTAACTATCTGCATCACGTAGCCAGAGTCGTGTTCCAGTGGTTTTAGGTCCATAATACTGATGATTTGGCCACCAAGTTCGCCTGATCTGAAGCAGATGGACTACCTCTCGGATGCCATGACGCACCAGCTGCACACCGATGGTGATAGCACCTTCCAGTGCGTAAATATCTGCATCACGTAGCTAGAGTCGTGTTCCAGCGGCATTAGGTACATAATACTGATGATTTGGCCACCAAGTTCGCCTGATCTGAAGCAGATGGACTACCTCTCGGATGCCATCACGCACCAGCTGCACCCCGATGGTGATGGCACTTTCCAGTGGGTAACTACCCGCATCACGTAGCCAGAGTCGTGTTCCAGTGGTTTTAGGTACGTAATACTGATGATTTGGCCACCACGTTCGCCTGATCTGAAGCAGATGGACTACCTCTCGGATGCCATCATGCACCAGCTGCACCCCGATGGTGATAACACCTTCCAGTGGGTACCTATCCGCATCACGTAGCCGGAGTCGTGTTCCAGTGGTTTTAGGTACATAATACAGATGTTTGGCCACCAAGTTCACCTGATCTGAACCTGATGGACTACCGCTCGGATGCCATCACGCACGAGCTGCACCCCGATGGTGATAGCACCTTCCAGTGGGTAACTATCTGCATCACGTAGCCAGAGTCGTGTTCCAGTGGTTTTAGGTCCATAATACTGATGATTTGGCCACCAAGTTCGCCTGATCTGAAGCAGATGGACTACCTCTCGGATGCCATGACGCACCAGCTGCACACCGATGGTGATAGCACCTTCCAGTGCGTAAATATCTGCATCACGTAGCTAGAGTCGTGTTCCAGCGGCATTAGGTACATAATACTGATGATTTGGCCACCAAGTTCGCCTGATCTGAAGCAGATGGACTACCTCTCGGATGCCATCACGCACCAGCTGCACCCCGATGGTGATGGCACTTTCCAGTGGGTAACTACCCGCATCACGTAGCCAGAGTCGTGTTCCAGTGGTTTTAGGTACGTAATACTGATGATTTGGCCACCACGTTCGCCTGATCTGAAGCAGATGGACTACCTCTCGGATGCCATCATGCACCAGCTGCACCCCGATGGTGATAACACCTTCCAGTGGGTACCTATCCGCATCACGTAGCCGGAGTCGTGTTCCAGTGGTTTTAGGTACATAATACTGATGATTTGGCCACCAAGTTCGCCTGATCTGAAGCAGATGGACTACCTCTCGGATGCCATCACTCACCAGCTGCTCCCCGATGGTGATAGCACCTTCCAGTGAATAACTATCTGCATCACGTAGCCAGAGTCGTGTTCCAGTGGTTTTAGGTACATAATAGGGATATCTGGCCACCAAGTTTGCTGATCTGAAGCAGATGGACTACCTCTCGGATGCCATCATGCACCAGCTGCACCCTGATGGAGATAGCACCTTCCAGTGGGATAAGTATCTGTGTCACATAGCCAGAGTCGTGTTCCAGTGGTTGTGGGTAAATAATACTGATGATTTGGCCACCAAGTTCGACTGATCTGAAGCAGATGGACTACCTCTCGGATGCCATCACGCACCAGCTGCACCCCGATGGTGATAGCACCTTCCAGTGGGTAACTACCTGCATCACATAGCCAGAGTCGTGTTCCAGTGGTTTTAGGTGATGATTTGGCCACCAAGTTCGCCTGATCTGAAGCAGATGGACTACCTCTCGGATGCCATCACTCACCAGCTGCACCCCGATGGTGATAGCACCTTCCAGTGGATAACTATCCCCATCACGTAGCCAGAGTCGTGTTCCAGTGGTTTTAGGTACATAATACTAATGATTTGGCCACCAACTTCGCCTGATCTGAAGCAGATGGACTACCTCTCGGATGCCATCCCGCACCAGCTGCACCCTGATGGTGATAGCACCTTCCAGTGGGTAATTATCTGCATCACGGAGCCGGATTCATGTTCCTGTGGTTTTAGGTACATAATACTGATGATTTGGCCACCACGTTCACCTGATCTGAAGCAGATGGACTACCACTCAGATGCCAACACGCACCAGCTGCACCCCGATGGTGATAGCACCTTCCAGTGGGTACCTATCCGCATCACGTAGCCAGAGTCGTGTTCCAGTGGTTTTAGGTACATAATACTGATGATTTGGCCACCAAGTTCGCCTGATCTGAAGCAGATGGACTACATCTCGGATGCCATCATTCACCAGCTGCACCCCGACGGTGATAGCACTTTCCAGTGGGTAGCTATCTGCATCACGTAGCCAGAGTCGTGGTCCAGTGGTTTTAGGTACATAATACTAATAATTTGGGCACCAAGTTCGCCTGATCTGAAGCAGATGGACTACCTCACAGATGCCATCCCGCACCAGCTGCACCCTGATGGTGATAGCACCTTCCAGTGGGTAACTATCTGCATCAGGAGCCAGAGTCGTGTTCCAGTGGTTTATATACATAATACTGATGATTTGGCCACCACGTTCGCCTGATCTGAAGCAGATGGACTACCTCTCCGATGTCGTCATGCACCAGCTGCACCCCGATGGTGATAGCACCTTCCAGTGGGATAACTATCTGCATCACGTAGCCAGAGTCGTGTTCCAGTGATTTTAGGTACATAATACTGATGATTTTGCCACTAAGTTCGCCTGATCTGAAGCAGATGGACTACCTCTCGGATGCCATCACGCACCAGCTGCACTTCGATGGTGATAGCACCTTCCAGTGGGTAACTATCTGCATCACGTAGCCAGAGTCGTGTTCCAGTGGTTTTAGGTACATAATACTGATGATTTGGCCACCAAGTTCGCCTGATCTGAAGCAGATGGACTACCCCTCGGTTGCCATCACGTACCAGCTGCACCCTGATGGTGATAGCACCTTCCAGTGGGACATCTATCTGCATCACGTAGCCGGAGTCGTGTTCCAGTGGTTTTAGGTACATAATACTGATGATTTGGCCACCAAGTTCGCCTGATCTGAAGCAGATGGACTACCTCTCGGATGCCATCACGCACCAACTGCACCCCGATGGTGATAGCACCTTCCAGTGTGATAACTATCTGCATCATGTAGCCAGAGACGTCTACCAGTTGTCTTAGGTACATAATAGGGATGTCTGGCTACCAAGTTTGCCTGATCTGAAGCAGATGGACTACCTCTCGCATGCCATCACGGACCATCTGCACCCTGATGGTGATAGCACCTTCCAGTGGGATAACTATCTGCGTCATATAGCCAGAGTCGTGTTCCAGTGGTTTTAGGTACATAATAGGGATATCTGGCTACCAAGTTCGCCTGATCTGAAGCCGATGGACTACCTCTCGGATGCCATCATGCACCAACTGCATCCCGATGGTGATAGCACCTTCCAGTGGGTAACTATCTGTATCATGTAGCCAGAGTCGTGTTCCAGTGGTTTTAGATACATAGTACTGATGATTTGGCCACCAAGTTCGCCTGATCTGAAGCAGATGGACTACCTCTCGGATGCCATCACGCACCAGCTGCACCCCGATGGTGATAGCACCTTCCAGTGGGTAACTATCTGCATCATGTAGCCAAAGTCGTGTTCCAGTGGTTTCAGGTACATAATACTGATGTTTGGCCACCAAGTTCACCTGATCTGAAGCAGATGGACTACCGCTCGGATGCCATCCCGCACCAGCTGCACCCTGATGGTGATAGCACCTTCCAGTGGGATAACTATCTGCATCACGTAGCCGGAGTCTTGTTCCAGTGGTTTTAGGTACATAATACTGATGATTCGGCCACCAAGTTCGCCTGATCTGAAGCCGATGGACTACCTCTCGGATGCCATCATGGACCAGCTGCACCCTGATGGTGATAGCACCTTCCAGTGGGATAACTATCTGCGTCACATAGCCAGAGTCGTGTTCCAGTGGTTTCAGGTACATAATACTGATGTTTGGCCACCAAGTTCACCTGATCTGAAGCTGATGGACTACCGCTCGGATGCCATCACGCACCAGTTGCACCCTGATGGTATAGCACCTTCCAGTGGGATAACTATCTGAATCACGTAGCCGGGGTCATGTTCCAGTGGTTTTAGGTACATAATACTGATGATTTGGCCACCAAGTTCGCCTGATCTGAAGCAGATGGACTACCTCTCGGATGCCATCATGCACCAGCTTCACCCCGATGGTGATAGCACCTTCCAGTGGGATAACTATCTGCATCACGCAGCCGGAGTCGTGTTCCAGTGGGTTTAGGTATATAATACTGATGTTTGGCCACCAAGTTCGCCTGATCTGAAGCAGATGGACTACCTCTCGAATGCCATCACGCACCAGCTGCACCCCGATGGTGATAGCACCTTCCAGTGGGATAACTGTCTGCATCATGTAGCCAGAGTCGTGTTCCAGTGGTTTTAGGTACATAATAGGGATATCTGGCTACCAAGTTCGCCTGATCTGAAGCAGATGGAATACTTCTCGGATCCCATCACGCACCAGATGCACCCAAGCTTACATCTAGCCAGTAATTTACAGGAATTTTATAACTTGTTATTAGATGTCAAGTTTCACATACATCCGTAAACTTACCAAGTAGTGGGACTAGGTAAACAATACTTGCGTTCAAACAGGCTCGAGATTTCCATATACGCCGCAGCATTCAATACAGTATCGATACCGTTCGAACAATCACGTGATGTGACTCAGGTGGTTGAGCGTGCAAGGGATAATATGCAAGAAACTACGAAGAAGCCACAACAATAAGCTAAGACTCTGCCTGATATTTGACAGTTTCATAAAACACTGGAGGAAATAGCATTACATCCTACAACTGCAACTCTTACTGTATTTGAATAGATTTACGATACGAGTTCTCATGTAAATCGGCCTATGGCTTGTGGGCCTGGGGTCCCCCATTTGGGGAAGTTCGGCCGCCGAGGACAAGTATGTATTGCATTCGACGTCACATTGGGCGACTTGCGCATTGGAGATGGAGATGAAATGATGATGAGGATAACACAGCACCCAATCCCTAAGCGGAGAAAATCTCCTGCCCCAGCCGGGAATCGAACCCGAGCCTCTTGGCGTGGCATTCCGCTGCGCTGACCACTCAGCTAACAGGGGCGGTCACGAGTTCTCATAAAGTACTGGTTTGGATAGATGGATAAAGATTCGTATTGATTTTTAAGTAAATGTAGGAGACAAAGGTGAAAGTGTTGTGCTCCAAAAAATATTACTTGACTAAACCCAGTCTAATATTTTATAAGGGGCATTCAAATGAAACCCGGTCACTAGTGTAAAGTAAAGATAACGATTTTATTAACTCAAAAACGGAGTTATACACAGTACACATTCTCAAAAATAGTCGCCAAAATGGTTGACAGATTTATTCCATTGCGACACTAGCTGGTCGATTTCATCCACGAAAAAGTTAGTAGGCTGCTATAGAATCCAGGCCTGGAGCCAGTCACACACTTCATCGACCATTGCGAATAGCTTGTTTTATAGGTCCGAATACCCATGTATCTAGTCCATGCTGATTCTGCAGTAGTCCAAGACTAATGCATTCACTTCCGCAACCATTTCCGGTGTGTCCACGATGAGCATCGTCTTCCAGTGACTCGTGCCTCTCAGGAATCCTTGGCGCTATTCCACAACACGTGAACAACTCAGACTGTACTCATCATACACAGCCTTCATCTATCGATACATTTTACGGCCTCCAACTCCGTTCGCCGCCAAAAATTCAATCTCTCCTCGTTTTTCCTGCTTACTTGCTTGCTTGTTCAGTAGTGGACGATAACTTATGTGACCACCCTTTCTTTGGAGTAAAACCACACAGGCGTTATGAAACATCAAATGGTGCGCACGCATCAGTCTCTCTAACAGTAGGTGGGGTCACCATAACTGCAGTTATTTGGTGCCACCTTACGAGTAAGGCAATGGTAGACGCACTGACCAGGTTTCATTTGAATGAACTTCATATTTGTTTATGAGAGGCCGTAATAATTTACGAAGTAGGTTGCAAATGAGCAACTCAGTCCCTGTCCACATATTAGAACAACAGGTAAAAACGTTACCAGATTTTAATGAGTTTGAAAACAAGATGTCAACATTGAGATGAAACAATCAAGACTATTAATCAAGAATTAAATGTCGAACAAATGTCCTCTACACCTCCCACCACCTTTATCCCCCTTATTCCCTGGTTGCTCCTCTCCTCTCCAACCCCTGCCCTCTGCCACGCCTTCACCATTGTGTCCACCCTACCCTCCACCTCAACAGCCTTCATCTCCTTTCCCGAGGTAGCCTCTGTCGACTCCCCCTTCCAGATGATGCCCTCTCTCCCTTGATTTATCCCTCCTATCAACTCTGATCCTCATCTGACCCTCCCTTCCTCTGTCCTTTTCCCAGGCTCCCTCTCCCCCCCCCTTCCATCCTGTTTTCCCCCACCTACCCTCTCTGTGCTTCCCTTCTCTCCCCTGAGTCATTTTGCTCTCCCCTTCACTGCCTTTCCCACTTCTTCTCGTGTCCCCCACCCATCCCCCCTTTCTTTATATGTCTCCCACCCTTTTCCCCCTTCATCGATCCGGGTCCCACGCCCCCCCCCCCCCCTCCCATCTGCCGTCGTGTCGCCTCTGCAGTGCTGGTTTGAGTGAGTGTTCAGTGTTGTGCGTTCCCTGTCAGTGTTGCAAACAGCCACTATACTGCCGCTAGTTGTGTTTTCATCTTATGCGAACAGAAACCAGACTGCCACCGTGTTTTTTAACTGTGCTTGTCTCCTTCCTGAGTGTCTTCATCCGCATGGTCAACGCCATGTTTTTGTATTTTACATTCGGCCACTTTTCGCCATTTTACTGTTTTTTTACGAAGTCACCGTTTTATCGCCTTTTTATATATTGTTTGTTCTCTCACCACCGTTTGTTTAACTTTTTTCTCGTCTGTAGAGCAGCGTATTAAGCTGCTGTCAGCCCACTCCTCCCTAGGTGGGGGGGAATCGAAAATCAATAAAGGAAAAAAAATCGAACAAACGAAATACATCGCAATAAATTAACTGTAATTTTATAGCTAAAATGAATTACAGGTGCAAGTCACCCTCTCCCCCCAACAAACGTCACTAGATCACCAGACGAGCGAAATTTCGGGAACTAGACAGAGTCATAACTGCAATTTTTTATTTATTAATTAGTTGCCGTTGTAATGCATGACCTGCATGCTGGAAGAGATTTCAATTCGCGTTTCACAGTTATTGTTGTTACTGAAATCCATATGGCGTTAAATATGGTAAGACATATCGTTGTGATAGGACTAAGAAAAGTCCGTACATTGCATTCCGTTCAAAAGTTCGATCAGAACTTGAGGTTTCCCGAACTGTAATATTATTTTGGCCTATCAGTATTTTATAATTTAGTATCATTAGTAAGTATGATTATTAATAAACACAATTATTTAAATAGTTTCGAGTTTTATTTGGTAAAAAATTGTGCTTCCTTTCTTCTACCCCTTCCCTTTCCACGAAGCTAACATGACATAATTCGCAACACCGGTCGCCTTTTCGTTACGCTGAACTGCAGTGCTTTACTGTCTGTTATACAGCATAACAGGCAAGAACGCACAGCGCTCCCAACATACTGTCAACTCAAATGAGTCCCTACTGTACCTTATAGGAACAAAAATTGGATCACCAACTGGAGCGACGTTAGGAGTTAACAAAAGACGAATTTCAAGCAAAAATGGTTTAACAAAAAAGTCTAGTTTCTTCTACCATAAAAACGGAACGAAAATACCCATCTATGAGCAGCACAGCCAGCAATATCAACAATATTTGAATGCACACATTGTGCCTACTACATGATGTCGAGTTGGAAAACAGATTTAGTAACTGATCCGCAATTTTATTTTTCCTACAGCATTTTAAGCTCTTCACAACTGATGCATGCTTTACTACATCACTGTCGTCATAGTGTCAGTAAACAGTGGCAGAAATAAGACTTCAGATGCTACAGCTCTAACGTATTACACATTTCTGATGGACGTTCGGTGGATCTCTAAGGAGAGGAGGACCAGACAAAACGCGCAAGTATATATACTTATCGGTATTAACATGAATTTATTTCTATATGCAATCCACTTTGGGTGTTTATTTAGCCGTCGTAGTTACACTATGATCCAGATAAACTTTCCCTATTTTTTAAGTAGAATGAAAATCGCTAACCATCTTGACTAGTACTAACAGCAGTTCTGTATTGGCAGGACAGACTAAGGGATACTGCTTTACACCCTCTGATACGAGGAGCTAGTGGCTATTCTGTTCAACAATTTTTCCCACACGCCAGCTCTGTCAGGCACTAGAAAGGCGACGACTGTTTAGTGTGACGGGTCACTGGTGGTTTTGTCGAAAGTGAATGAATAACAACCTCACATAGGCAAGGGATAGTCCTAAAACGTTTCCTTTTGACCTTGGCTGGTCAGTATCCACTCGACTGGCATTCTTTTCAAGGTACACATAATGGGTAAATCAGTAAGTTCCAAAGGGATCGTGTGTGGGATCACGAAAATAGTGCATGTAGCTTTCCGAGAAATTCCACATATGGATTTATTAAACAATAATAGAATGGGCAACATCAACCAGAACCCATAGATATTAGCATAAGTTAAATCGGCCCCACATTTAACAAAATAATCAATGGTTCAGTAAAATTCAGGGCTTGCACCTCTCAGTTGTGCTTACGAGAGGCATTTGAAAAGTTCGTGTAAAGTCCGAGATATGGCACCACCAGCGTGTATCGAGGTCATGTTTAGTTAGTAACATCTTTGGAAAGAAGCCACACAAAGTTTCAGCCATATTGGTCTATTTCTTTGTGTTTGGCATTCGTGTGAATCAAGGAAGTCGAGTGATTGTCAAAAAATGGACGAAAAAGAATTTCATGTGGTGATTAAACATTACTTTATGAAAGGCAAAACGCCTCAGGAGATTAAAGAAAAGTTTGATAAACATTACAGTGACCCTGCACATTCGATTAGGACAGTTTATAAGTGGTTCCAAAATTTTCGGAGTGCCCATATGGGCACAAGTGATACTGAACGTTCTGGACGCCCTATGGAGGTTACGACTCCAGAAATCATTGATAAAATCCATGATATGGTGATGGATGACAGAAGAGTTAAGGTGCGTGAAATTGCTAGTGATGTGGACATCTCGAATGAACGGGTACATAATTTTTTGCATAAACATTTGGACACGAGAAAACTATCCGCAAGATGGGTTCTGCAATTGCTCACGCTTGACCAAAAATGTATTCGTGTGAAGTGTTGGAAGGATGGTTTGCAGCTGTTTAGGAAGAATCCGAAGGACTTTAAGCGCCGTTTCGTCACTGTGAATGAAATATGGATACATTACTATACCCCTGAGACCAAATAACAAGCTAAACAATGGGTTACCAAGGAGAATCTGCAGCAAAAAAGGCGAAGACCATTTCTTCGGTCAGAAAGGTTATGGCGACTGTCTTTTGGGATTTGCAAGGGATAATCCTCATTGACTATCTGGAAAAGGGTAAAACTGTTACAGGTGCATATTATTCATCGTTACTGGACCGTCTGAAAACTGTGCTGCAAGAAAAACGCAATGCACCAGCACACACCTCAGAAGTTGTGGTCGCAAAATTATTGGAAATAGGATTCCAGTTCGTTTCACATCCGCCCTATTCTCCAGATTTGGCTCCCTCAGACTACTATTTGTTTCCCAATTTGAAGAAATGCTGGTGGGACAAAGATTTTATTCAGAGGAGGTAGTGATTGCAGCTGAGCTATTTTGTACACTTGGACAATTCCTATTATTCAGAAAGGATCAACAAATTAGAATAGCATTGGACGAAGTGTATAAGTTTAAAATGCGACTACATCGAAAAATAAAAAAGATTTACCCCAAATACATAAGTAGTCTTTATTTTTGCACGGACTTTTCAAACGCCCCTTTTACTTGTTCAAAGTACCACACTCTATCAGCGTCTTCAGGGTAGGCACGTGATAACATATAATGCCCTCATTCAGGAGGAAAAGAGCCGCATGTACATACATTCTACAAACAGAACTACAAGAAACTTTCTCTTCTACAAAGCAGAATCAGAAAAATGCTACAGTGTTCTCGAGAGAGAATCTGGTCTGTGGACACATGCCAAAAGCTAAGCAATTTCATTAAATAGAAAATCTCAAACGAGAATAGAATTGACTGTAGACATAGGTATTTAATATACTCTGAAAGTGGAGTTCTACTCATTTATCGATAGCATCGCAACCTCCACGCACTCTAACTGACATGTGGATGGACATGGCCAAACTGAGAAAAGCAATGTTGATTTTATATATCAGAAATGAATAGAAACTGAACGTGAGTTCTGGTACTAAACAGATAGTGGAAGCTAAGATCTGTTCATTTAGCAACACTATTGGGTCATACACGCTCTTTGGCGGACATGTGGGAGGACATAACCAAACCTTGCGAAGCGCTTGTAATTTTGTACACTGGAAACGAACAAAACTTGACTAGGGCACAAGTATTATATAGACAGTTAAGATGTATTCGGAACAGTATTGGAGCCTACTGACATTGGTGGACATATGGAAGGACATAAGTCAACTGAGGAATGGAGAAACTAAGTATTTCACCACAAAATTATGTTAAAAACTAGCTGTTCCCAGCCACACATTGCTATGGCTCACTCTGGTTAAATGGAAGAGAAAGAAAAGGGAAAGCATATTTTTCTAATATGTATGGGAATTAGATATACCCACTGATCTCTTTCTCCTCCCTGTCTCTATCCATCACACATATTTTTCTAACATGTATGGGAATTGGATATACCTACTGATCGCTTTCTCCACCTTTCTCTGACCATCACCTCACCCCTTTTTATGTCCACATTTTCCTCCCCCCTCTCTCCATCTCCTCTTCCCCTTCTCTCTGTCCATTTTCTCCTTTCCACTTTCTATGTCCATTTCCTAACCCCCTCTCTCTGGCCTCATTTATTGCTATTGAGTATTCAGATTATGTATTAGTATTCTAATGAAAACTCGATAAGCGATAAATACAACTTTCCTGTTTGCTAACAACGTTTCACTACTTTATATATATATATATATATATATATATATATATATATATATATATATATGAGTAGCTGACATGTGTTCAAACGTTTATTACAGTAAAGTGTAAAAATTTGAAATAAAGCTGTCTTGTACATTTTGAGACTTTCCACTTTATGTATTGTATTTTTTTTTTACATACTACATATTTTAACAAGGTATATAAAACACGTGTGTCAAAATTTGGAAGAAATTGTTGTAGAACTTTCTAAGATACATGATATTGAACAAATAAACATTTACATTTTGATTTACACAGATGTATATCTTTGTGTGTTCAAAATCTTAAATCTCTGAAGGATTCCTTTGAAATTTTAACACAACGCGCATGTGTTTAAACACTTACAGGAGCGCCATATGGTACATAAATAAATAAATACACATTTTTATTTATTACATAAATATATTTATGTACCATGTGGCGCCACCACAGGAATATAAAAACATGCACATATTTGAATACAACATTGTATCAAAATTTCAAAAAAAAAAAATCGGTGAAGAACTTTCAGAGATTTACAGTTTTGAACAAACGGAGATTTGCGTTTTTTTTTATATAGATCTAAATGTACATGGTCAATAGACAGACGCGAAAAATATGATCACTTATTACTGTTTTAAGAAAACATAACATGCTCGCTAACACTGTTCAGGTGAACATGGACCTAAACAAAGGCACAGTCTTCTAAGTTCCCCAGCTCGCAAGAATATTATGAATTTCAATATTGTTTCAAGCACATTCACTTTGAAATTCTTGAGTGCAATCGTAGTGAAATCATTTTGAAACTAATTAACCTTCATGTGCTCGCGTTAGAAATAGTCACGTGAGCGCTCGTGCGAGCGGTCGGCCGACCGCCCAAGAGTTTTCATCAATCTCTTGAGGTTTTCGTTTTTAAAGGTCATATTTCCATAAAATATCGACATACGATATCTCACACAATATTGCAAACACATTTGTAATCAAAATTATTTATTTAACAATAAAATATACAATGGAATACAAAAAGGAAGCCAAATACCCAAATGAAATATAAGAACTTTTTTTTAATTGTAATGTTTTGGGACTATATAATGTAATACTTAAGACTAGATTTATTCACTGTCTTAACCCGTCACAAGAAAGCTAATATTGCTTTGAAAAAAGAATTTTTGCTTGAAAACGTCACAAACATTTCTGTCAGATGAAAAATGCTGATCAGTTTGCATCCATTTCATTTTCGTTTTGAGGCTGACAACAATTATTGCACGTAACTGTCGTGGTTGAATGTTGTAGACAGACGTTTCTTCCACATTCACCACATTCCCGCTCTGTTTTTATATTCTTTTTTGAGCCACACAAATAACATATTCCTCTCCTTGTAGGGGTTGATACAGCTGGATAAACTACGTCACTCTCTCTGTAATTTTCCAAAAATACTAACAAATATTTTGGTAAATGCTTCAATTTAGCTTTTTCTTTCAGGTTTTCGCTCATCAGTTCCAAAGATAACGCATGTAAGAATTGTCTTCTCGTTTTTTCTTTCATATTACCTGTGTTGATTTGAAAAATACGTAGCGAATTTATTCCTGCCAAGTCAAGTAAGCGGAAAAGTACACATGCAGGCCACCTTTGTGTTCTTCTTGATGTTGAAATTCTGGAGCACATGAGGTCTACAGTATCAACTCCACCTTTGGTTGAATTATAGTCTGTGATTTGTAAATGTTTTTTGGTATCTTCATCAATGACGTCGGTATCATGCATTGTGGAGAGCACTACTACAGCTTTCCTTTTTTTGTAATAATAGAAATCAAAGTTTTATCATCTTGAAAACCGAACATGTAGTCTCCTGCCACTGCATTTCCATTTACTGTCACAAATTCTGGGGGAATTTCTTTTTCATTTTTTCTCATTGTACCTAAAAAAAGTGAGGCCTTTGCTAAGGAGGTATTCAGCCAATGGGTAACTTGAAAAATAATTATCAGTTGTTACATTTCTATTTGTTCCTTCTATGCATTCAACCAATCTAGCGACCAAGACGCATGGTTGTTGGAGAGTTCGTTAGGGCCTGGCACTTGTTTTTCGCAGTACACTTCAAAATTATATACATAAAAAGTGCGTGCATCACACAATGCATACATTTTTAACCCATATTTGTCTGGTTTTTGAGACATGTACTGGATGAATGAACATCGTCCTCTAAACGCAACCAACATCTCGTCAACAGTGACAAATTCCCCTAAACTGAGTGAGTTTTGGCTATTAGCAATGAAAGAAGACAAAATTTCTCGTATAGGAGCAAGTTTGTCCGTTGCTTGACGTTCCAATCTCGTGTTTAGGTCATCAAATCTTATAGCTCGTAGAAAAGATCTATTTAGGCTGAAATTGGCTCGCAAAATTGTCAGACCTGTTCCATTGCTATTGAAATATTCAGAGAAATTTGCACGGTTTCCTCTTTTGACCGCAATCAAAAACAGACCACCAAACAATGTTAGCATTTCAGCCGTTGTTGTCGGCTTGTAATCACTTTCAGGTAGTTCAGAGTCACTGCTTCCTTCTGCCAGTGCTTGACGTGCCAATTTTTTCCTTTCAATATAAATATCCGTGTACCTTACGATCCCTTCTACCATTTCGGGAGTTATTTTACACTGAAAACTTTGCAGCCGAGTTTCACATTGTCTGGCTTGTCCTCTAGGACCTGGTAAAGTTTTGATTATATTTTTTGACTTTGATTTTGTGCTGGTAATATTGGCACTACTAGCCCAAATAGTTTCCATGTCCTTACTTATATAAAATCTGATGTCATTTGTTGATATCTCATGTTGATCTATGTCATTTTCTCCCCCGTTTCCCAAATCAATTTACGACTCACTTTGATGTATATCCCTTCTTGTTCATAATCTGGGTCATCGGAAACGTCATCTTCTAGGGATTCCTCATGGCCTTTCCCCTCTGCTTCCTCTCTCTCCAATTAAGCCAAGATTCTATGTATGTCATCAGACGTAAGGTTTCGTCGTTCCCTTTAAAAAATAAAAATTATTGTTACTTTTGCCAACAGAAATTTCTTAGAATGACGAAGTGCTAAAGTAGAAAGAGAAACAGAATTTTGTGAATGGCAAAATTTATAGAAACTAATTCACTAGAGTATTGGAAGAGACTATAAAATTGAGAAATTATAGGGGAATTATAAAAAGAAATACTTACATTGCGAAGTAGAATGTCTCGTAAGCGCTCGCAAGGCGGTAAACTGACCACCGAACGTGTTCGGACCTATTTGAACTTGTCCTGAAAGGTAGAAAGGTGCGACTTGGACGAACTTTGAGCAGCATCGGTCGGAAAAAGGTGCAAGTAGGGAATACATGTCCCTCCCGCCGCCTCGTTACCTTTGTGGGGTAAGTATGGCGCGAAATTGCAAAAAGGCGGTCACTTCACCGCCCGCGCGAGCGCGTGAAGGTTATGCAAGACATGGTTCCTACGTACTATAGCTGCACATTGTTTAAACTTGTCCTACACGCAAAGCGTCTCCCTCCGATATTCCAATAATTCACATACCCATTCAGTGGAGTTGTACTCAAACTGACTGCTAAAGTCGTTGTTACCATCCTAACTAACGCTGACAAGAAATTGTTAATCGGAATATTAACTCACTTCAGTGTACAACTGCGGAGCGCATTGCAAATACATCTGCCATATCCCACACCCGAAAGAAGTGTGCCGTCCGACGGATTACTGCTTGCTACCCGAGGCTTAAGAAGTGGAGATGGCGGGGGAAGGGGGAGGAGGGAGAGTCACTCAGAGAGGATTTGTGCACCCTCACCAACTTCACGGGGTACGCTAGACCAAAGCAATCTGCCTTGCTGGCACAGTTAAAAACTTCTCTGCCTTTTTATTACACTCCAAAGACTGGTAATATGATGTAACAGACTACCAATTTTCATCACCCGCGAAATACACCTTTCACTCAAATGTATCATCCATTCTCTTTCACACACAGACACAGGATTTTGATATAGACACAAGGGCTCCCACACCAGTGGGCAAGACCCCTCCTCTCCACTGCTCTCAGGGAAAAGAAAAAATATAGTGTAGTCAGGTGCTTTTCTTTCAAGAAATTCATTTACAAGTTGATGTTACGAAGGCATTTATCAGGGTCAGAACTGGAACTTTCTCATGGCTACTTATAAGCTGCCATTCATCTTCAAAAATATAAAAATACTCCATACCAACAGGTCTAGCCCCTACCCCACCCCACTACTACAAACTATCACATGAGCGCCCTTGTATGTGACTAGAGCTCCTATATGGGGATAGAAGTAAAACTAAGACACTTTTCCTTCGTCAAGGCTAGCTGCAGTCTCAAACAGCCACCCAAAGGCAGCGAAATGACTCGATGACGAGACAAATTATATAAAAACATCTAACAAATCCCTTTCTACGTTATTGCTCATAACTTCCTTTTTTCATCGTAATATTAATACGTGAAAGAGTAGATTTCCCTCTCTCTGATGCATTTCGAAAAACATTCCAGTCGAATGCATCTGTTGCTGCTTGTAGATAGCACTCAGCAAATGTGGCTCCTATCTTGCACAGATTTTGCGGTAGTGAAGATGGGCTGTCAGGGTCTTTGCGATAGAAGAGCGTCCAGTTGCAGCCCCAGGAGGTACTCACATTAGGATGTTGTCGATGGAAACGCAACGATCTTTCTCTACAACAGATAGTTGTTTTGCTGCGAAAAAACGAATGACAGAGCACAGCTTACAAGCATACACACTTTGAAGTGACAATTCCATGACAGATAGCAATGCACTGACAAATTACTGCAGTATGCATCGTAAACCGGTGTGAGCATTCACAACATATACCTTCCGCCCAGGCGTTTTCGTCACATGGGACTACGTCTGTCAGCTCTCTTCTGGCGCATGCTATATCCATGGTGCAGAGAACGTTGTGGCACACTACCTTTCCCGCATCTGCGTGCTAACCGCACCGCTGAATCTGGAGGAACTCACCCAGTTACAAGCCGACGACGATGGTATGCAGCGAATAAAATCAGACAATTACTCATTGGTCTCTATCCAGCCCCATATACTGCCAGGTTCGGCAATCCCTGTCCTTTGTGACTCCTCTACAGGCACACTTTGCCCCTTGGTCCCTGCCACTCTTCACCATAGGTTCTTTACTGCCTTGCATGGCTTAGCTTACCCTGGGATGCGAGCCACGACACAGCTGGTTATGGAGCGCTTCATCTGGCCTGGCATGAAGCATGACTGTCGCACTTGGAGCTGTGCGTGCATTCTGTGCCAGCACAGCAAGGTCGGCAGGCACGCTCAACCTCCTCTGGGCAAGTTTGACATCCCAAAGGGGCATTTCCGGCACGCCCATATTGACATTACTGGTTCCCTTTCCCCATTCGAGGGTTACAGATATATCTTATCGATCATTGGCCATGTGTGACCTGTTGGGTTGAGGTGGTCCCACCTTCTCACATCACGGCCGAGACCATCACCCGTTCCTTCAACTCGGTGTGGGTTGCTCGCTTCGGTTGTCCCCTATCTCTCACCACTGACCAGGGACTTCAATTTGAGTCTGCACTCTTTGCACGACTCTGTGAACTCTGAATCATTGCCAAGTTTCATACCACACCATACGACCCGCAGTTGAACGGCCTCGTCGAGCAGTGGCACCGTAACTCAAGGCAGCCCTAATATGCCATGGAGGCCTCTGGTCAGACGCCCTCCCGTGGGTCCTGCTGGGTATTTTCTCGGCTCATAAAGAAGATCTTAATGCCTCGCTCACCGAGGTTCTGTATGGTGAGCCTGTCCTTCTCCCCACCAAATTCGTAAAGGATTCACCTTCCACCACATCTGAGGGTCCCCTGCCCTGGTTGAGCGTGTCCACACGCATGTAGCACACCTCCGCACCCTTCCACCTCGCCCCCACACCACCACACCCACATGTGTTCAACCACAAGGACCTAGCTACATGTGACTGTTATGCTGCGGAACAACATTGTGTGGGCAGCCCTTCAGCTGCCCTATTATATGGGCCCTCACCATGTGCTACATTGCGGTACCAACACGTCCGTCATCCACCTCCATGGATGGCTCCGGACAGTCTCCGATAATAAACTGGCGTGGTCCCTCAACGACGACCTCCCTCCCAATGCAGTCATCCCGCCTTCAACCGATTCATCTCAGACCGCCATCACCTCTCACGTGCAGCCATTGGAACCACCATGCTGCAGCCCCGCCTCCACTTCCCACACTGGCCGCCGCCTACAACTGCCACGTTGGCATTAAGACTTCATCACATGAGCCCTCCCTCTGCCGTGCCCTGCACTACTGGTGGTGTGGGGGGGGGGGGGGGGGGAGAGACGACTCTGTGGCACCTCTGGCACAGAGTGCCCTATCTTTGACGCTTTTCTTCTTTAGACTAGTGAGTTCTTGTGTGAACTTTTGGCACACAGATGTGTAACAGCCATTCTTTGTTATATTTATAAGTGGCCAATAAATGTATATTCAATATTAAGTGTGTTATCTCTTAACTAATCTTCTGTGATAACCACACAGTATTATGCTAAGCCTTTTGTTTTAGAGTGAATTGAAATTAAATTAAACCAATTTACAAAATAAAATTAAATTGTGCTTATATACCGTTTGCAATAATTTATTGTTGAGCATCATCTGAAGTCGAACTTCATAAGTTTATCAGTGGTATCAGTTTGTTCTCTTGCATTGTAGGTCTCAGTCAAGGTGTCATCTAATTCAGTAGCTGTGGTGGTCTTGGTTTCCTGATTACTGTCTTCATCACTACTTTTTGAACCAATATTTATTACTATTCTTTCAGTCTTTGAGTCCACGAAAGTGCCATAGTACTGGTATTCTATGTCAATATATGAGGGTCGTCGAAATATGCGAGTTTCCCTATTATATTTCTCTGCAAAATAAACTGGCCCATGACATGTGAGCACTGGCGAGTTTGACTGGTATATGTTGTCAACACTCACACCGGTTTGCAGTGCATACTGCAGTATCTTATCAGTACGTTGCCATCTAGCATGGAGTTATCACTTCAAAGTGTGTCCGCTTGTGAGCAGTGCTCTGTCATTCGTTTTTTTTTTTCTTTTTTTTTTGCAGCAAAACAACTATCTTTTGTGGAGAATGATCGTTGCGCTACCATTGACAACATCCTAATTCGGTTACCTCCTGGGGCTGCAATTGGACGCTCTTGTATCACAAAGATCCTGACAGACCATCTTCACTACCCCAAAATCTGTGTAAGATAGGCGCCACATTTGCTCTGAGTGCTATCTAAAAGCAGCAACAGATGGACTCAGACAGAATGTTTCTCAAAATGCATCAGAGAGAGGGAGATCTACTCTTCAAACGGCTTGTCACTGAGAATGGGACCTGGGTCCCTCACTCGATTTATGAGACCAAAGTCAGTGTGGAAGAAGCCTCGTGAAAGTACCTCAAAAAGCAGCAAAGGTTGCTCATTCGATATGGAAAGTTATGGCAACAATCTTTTGGGACTGTCAGAGGATTTTTCTCGTTCGCTACCTGTCATTCAACACCACGGTGAATGTACAGAGGTACTGTAATGTCTTGAGTAACATGTGAGCTACCATTAAAAGAAAACGCCATGGACTTAAGTCACACAAAGGCTTCTTCCTTCAGGACAGTGCTCAGCCTCATACAGTTCGCATGACCTGGACAGAGTTCGGACGATTCAAATGGGAATTGTTCCCGTATCCTCCACATTCACTAGAAGTTCCTGCAAGTGATTGTCTGTCACATGTTCCCCCAACTCAAAGGTCTTCTTGGAGGTAAACACTTCAATAGCAGGGATGAAGTCATATCAACAGTGAACAGCTGGTTACGAGCAACACTGTACAACAATGTTTACGAAAAACTTCTGTCACGCTACCAAAAATACTTGGAAGAACATTGCAACTGCATAGAAAAGTAACAGAAGCATTGCGCAGAGCCAATAAAATGAATTTAACATGAATAATCTTTATATACACTACTGGCCATTAAAATTGCTACACCAAGAAGAAATGCAGATCATAAACTGGTATTCATTGGACAAATATATTATACTAGAACTGACATGTGATTACATTTTCACGCAGATTGGGTGCATAGATCCTGAGTAATCAGTACCCAGAACAACAACCTCTGGCCGTAAAAACGGCCTTGATACGCCCGGGCATTGAGTCAAACAGAGCTTGGATGGCGTGTACAGATACAGCTGCCCATGATGCATCAACATGATACCTCAGTTCATCAAGAGTAGTGACTGACGTATTGTGACGAGTCAGTTGCTCGGCCACCATTGACCAGACGTTTTCAGTTAGTGAGAGATC
Organism: Schistocerca serialis cubense; assembly: GCF_023864345.2. Classification (NCBI taxonomy): domain Eukaryota; kingdom Metazoa; phylum Arthropoda; class Insecta; order Orthoptera; family Acrididae; genus Schistocerca; species Schistocerca serialis. Next base: position 419,847,425 of record NC_064644.1, read on the forward strand.
TGGAGAATGTGCTGGCCAGGGCAACAGTTGAACATTTTCTGTATTCAGAAAGGCCCGTACAGGACCTGCAACATGCGGTCGTGCATTATCCTGCTGAAATGTAGGGTTTCGCAGTGATCGAATGAAGGGTAGAGCCACGGGTGATAACACATCTGAAATGTAACGTCCACTGTTCAAAGTGCCGTCAATGCAAACAAGAGGTGACCGAGACGTCTAACCAATGGCACCCCATACCATCAAGCCGGGTGATACGTCAGTATGGCGATGACGAATACACGCTTCCAATGTGCGTTCACCATGATGTTGCCAATCAAGGATGCGACCATCATGATGCTGTAAACAGAACCTCGATTCATCCGAAAAAATGACGTTTTGCCATTCGTGCACCCAGGTTCATCATTGAGTACACCATCGCAGGCGCTCCTGCCTGTGATGCAGCGTCAAGGGTAACCGCAGCTGATAGTCCATGCTGCTGCAAATGTCGTCAAACTGTTCCTACAGATGGTTGTTGTCTTGCAAACGTCCCCATCTGTTGACTCAGGGATCGAGACGTGGCTGCACGATCCGTTAGAGCCATGCGGATAAGATGCCTGTCACCTCGACTGCTAGTGAAACGAGGCCGTTGGCATCCAGCACGGCGTTCCGTATTACCCTCCTGAACCCGCCGATTCCATATTCTGCTAACAGTCATTGGATCTCGAACAATGCGAGCAGCAATGTCGCGTTACGATAAACCGCAATCGCGATAGGCTACAATCTGACCTTTATCAAAGTCGGAAACGTGATGGTACGCATTTCTCCTCCTTACACGAGGCATCACCACAACGTTTCACCAGGCAACGCTGGTCAACTAATGTTTGTGTATGAGAAATCGGTTGGAAACTTTCCTCATGTCAGCTTGTTGTAGATGTCGCCACCGGCGCCAACCTTGTGTGAATGCTCTGAAAAGCTAATCATTTGCATATCACAGCATCTTCTTCCTGTCGGTTAAATTTCGCGTCTGTAGCACGTCATCTTCGTGGTGTAGCAATTTTAATGGCCAGTAGTGTATATATTTGTAGTAGAACACTATATAAGATGTAGCATAAATATTTCTAGTTTTCTGAAATTACAGGGAACATTCATTATGACTTTTACTTTGATTTACTTTTATTTGACAGTTATTATCCCCAATCAAGGTGGTTACTCTGCACCTCACCATGAAAGAAGCTATGCACTCTATCAAGGTTTGCTGTCATAATGCTGGTAAAACAGAGAACCCTACTGGCATGCTCCAGAAAGCATCACTTCAAGCATAGAAGACAGATCAAGAGGCAGATTATGGTGTTCAGCGCTCAAGAATAGATTGTGGGAACACAGCACTGACAAATAGCATTGTTAGTGGTCGACCAGAACCCCGGGCGTAAACTGTGACAATCAGTTTGGCTTATGGCGTTGTTGTGTTCAGTCGCTTGTCTTGCGTACACTTTGTGCAATAATTAAAGTGTTCTAGATTTAGCCAGATTTTGTGATTATTCACCATTGTCATCGCCTATACCCTATAGAAATATACTGGTGTCCCTGGACGACTATCTTCGCACGTAATTTCATCATTTCCAGCTTATGCGCAGCTACAATGCTGCCGTCGTCCTCTCATTATGCCGCGCAATTTACTGCCTGTGGACAACGTTTTTAATACCACGACTTTGGGCATTATGGATAATGTTGAGTCTTCGTCGCCAAGTGTGGGGTCCCGCCCGCTTGTCTCGTATAGGGTGCCTAAAGGAAACTGCGTTCTTGGAATGCTATACTACAATTCAAGCAAATAACATTAATAGTTTTATTCCAATAAAGCAGATTGACAATACTTAACTTTGTGATTTGCAAAGGTGTTGCAATCGATGGGCAACATGCAAACAAGCAATGAATATGGATCACTAATAACTGTTCCTGTAGCTCTCTCTGCTAGGCTGTGCTAATACTTTGCAAATCTGCCCACTAATGTCCAGCCGAGGCTGGCAGAAGCGGCTCTTATATTCACGCAAAACATGGCCAAACACATCAAGCCCGTGCAACATGCCAATGACTGCACAGTGCCTAAGCAGAATTACTTCTATTGGTATCATGCAACATATGTTGATTCCACCTGCATCTGCCATCCGCCATGTAATTTCCCAAACTACTTATACATTTAGCTGTAAGCACACTGGACCAAGCAGGACATTTAAGTCACCCAGCAACGTCACCAGACACAAGATCCAAGACATCGAACGGGAACCTCAACAACACAACAGTTTCTCGACCAGCTATGTCAACTGCCTCCATCCATTGCCTCCACCTCACAGATATCCCTATGCCACACTGACTCAGCACATCCATTGCCACCCACAAATAAGCTCACAACACTGCTCTCAGCCACTCCAGCAAAGGTCACCACCACACACCTCGCTTGACCACCCTCTACTAAGTCTCTGTATGCCCCCTGCCAGAACGATTCAGACAGTGTGTGATTAGGAACAGAACAGTCCATAAGATCACCACCACGCCTGTCACCCTCATACACTACAGACCATGTCAGTTACCACCAGATCTACTTCAGGTGCCAAAGTGGAAGTGGATGAGTTCTCACAAGCAGGAATAGCTCACCCCTCCAACAGTTTCTGAGCTGTGTCCTTAAAATTGGTCCCAAAAAAACTCTCCATGCATTCAGTGATTACAGAATCCGCAATGCTAGTATACACAATGCTCATACCATTATGAACAGCTACTTGGTACCAAAGATACAAGACTTCACCCTTTATTTGGCAAACTCCTCTGTTTTTAATGCCATTGACTGTAAGATGGCATACCTTTGTATCCAGGCAACATTCACAAAACGGCCATCATCACACCTTTCAGTTTATTTGAATTTATGTTCATGCTGTACAGATTCAAGAAGGCATGAACATGGCAATGCTTCTTTCATGGTTTACGCTTCAAATATCTATTCTGTTATGCTTATCTCGATGATATTTTTTCACCTAATGAGAAATCTCACATTAACCACTTGAAACAAGTTTTTGATACCCTCTCTCACCACAGCATCATAATCAACCAAGACAGATGTCAACTTCAGTTCAAAGCGGTTGTCTTCCTCGGACACATTGTCTATGCATTGGACATCCATACCACCCTACAATGTGTAGATACTACCCAACAACTGCCCTCACCACAAGACTATCAAGAAGTATGTCAGTTCTTAGGCATGAGAAATTTCTACAGAAGATGCCTTTCACAAGAAGCCTCTCTGCAGTGCTGTTAACTCTAGCTCTCCCTGGCAAGAATACAACCAGTGAATGCAAAGTCACGTGGACAAGTGAGATGTAGGCCACTTTTTAAAGCATTAAGGACTGCCTTACCCAGAACATCACCTTAGCACACACCCAGTATAATGTGCAGCTCAGCATATCAGCAGATATGAGTGACATCACTATCAGAGCTGTGCTAAAACAGGAGGTGCGGAGTGTGCAGCAGCCATTCCATTTCTTCTCACACAAGATCACATCATCACAAAGCAAGTGGTCTGCATTTGACAGAGAGTTTCTAGTGCTCTACAAAGCAGTAGTATGCTACTTCAGACAAGACATAGAAGGACACCCTCTAATTATTTACACCAATCATCACCCACTTGCTGACTCTATTCGAAACCCACCTCAAAGGCACAGAAAACGTTGTGGCACATCATTTTTCATGCATCTGCACCTTTTCATCTATGTTGACTATGATTGGTTGGCTGAGGGACAACAACATGATGAACATTTACAAGCCCTCCTTAGTGACTTGTCCATGAACTTGTGGACTGAATCTCATTCTGTCCTAGGAATGACCCACACTATACTCGGCAATGTTTCACAAAAATGGATACACCATCTCGTACCTCAACTATTCCACTGTGTAATATTTGAACAGCTCCACAATTAGGCACACCTAGGCATTCACCCAACCACCCACCTGGTATCAGGTAGGTTTGTGTGACCTAATGTAAAGAAAGACTGTACACTCTGGACTGTTTCTGTATCCTGAATCAGAAGAGCAAAGTCTCATGTCACACGCAACTACCCATAGGCCGTTTTGACATCCCTATATGGTGCTTTCAACACACACATATTGACCTCATTGGCCCATTACATGCCTCTGAAAGCTACCACTACATTCTCTTGGTGATTGATTGGGTCACATTTTGGGATGAAGCAACACCACTAAAAGAGATAATTGCTAAATATATGGCCAAAGCATTTATTAAACTGTTGATCTCATCCTTCAGCTGGCCCACGTCCATCATAATAGAGCAAGGCAGGCAGTTCTTATCTGCACTCTTCCTCAAACTTTGCAATATGACAAGCTCTAGGCAATTCAGAACCACACCACAACATCCGCAAACTAAAGGTCTGGTCGAACAGTGGCACTCATGTGCTATGGAGGACTGTGGACTGAGGCACTCCCATGGGTCCTCCCATGAGTTTGCACAGCACAAAAACATTACCTTGGAGACTCACTGGCCGAAATTCTATACAGAGAGACATTTTCCCTGTCTGCAGTCTTTGTGCTCCAAGAACTATCACCTACCCTTGCAGATCTGCCAGACTTAGCTGCACATGTCAAGAACCACATAACATACCTCCGTACACCTGTGCCTCTGCCACACTTAGTGCCTGAAGTCTTTATTCACAAAGTATTTGCATACTGTGACTTTGTAACGTTAAGAGATAACACAGTATGACCTGTCCAACACCACCTGCTACAAAGGCTTCCACAGAGTGCTCCAAAGAGATGATTGGAACTTCCACACATTATTAAATGGAAAACCCACAACCATGTCCATCAAATGACTCAAACTCAAGTGGACACCACAAGACACATTACAGTATGACACCACATCCTCCTGTTATCAACATTGTACTGCTCACCTTCAAATTATGGCTGGACATCTGACACTACCTTCCCAAGGACCACAACATCTAACTCATAGAAAACGACCACCTCATCAGAGGTCAGCACGCTGACTGCCAGATTGCAGACGGCTCTGTTGCATGGCACTCCCGAACAACATCAGTACCACTGCCTTCACATCCTGTGTTTCCTGCATGGGTATTCTCACAGTCACAGCATGACATTTACTTCTAATGAACCCTTCACTATCTCCAATGCCACACAGGCACCCTCTGTGCTGCCATCTCCAGGTGCTGCCACACACTTGCACTACTGCCAGCTCCATTGCAAGTCAACCCATCTGCATGGTTATCTTCTGTATGTCACCTGCCATACACCATCACCTGACGACCGTACCGCTGCAGATGACAATGCACCTGGAAGACTTATCCACCTCTGCCACATCACTCTACGCAGCCCTCCCCCCCCCCCTCACAGTGCTCCACACTTAGTAGGGGAGGGGAGTCTCTGTGGGAACGCTACACTGACAAATAGCATAGTTGGCAGTTGACTGGAACTGCAGGCAGAAAGTCTTTGAGAGTCCATCAGATTTATGCTTTTCATTGTGTTTGGTTGCTTGTCTTATGTTTTCTCCATGTGTTCATAAAAGTATTCCATATTGTATCTGGGTCACATAATTATTCACCATATGCTGTAGAACTGCAAGATAAAGCATGCTGCAGATGATTTCACTAACATTCAGATTAGATCGCACAGGAAAAAACAGAGTGCAAATAAAAAGTAAAAATGATGTTTGTCAGGTTCATAAACATTAACAGACAGTTCTTATACTACAGAATGATAATGCAAAAGTGACACAGTTCATTATAGGTATGGATTGCAGCAATAATGTCACATCTCAGAACTACAGTCATAATATACGGTTGCTGGAGGACTGGTGTCCTCTACACTCTCTATACATGGGGCTTTCGAGGCCGCATGCCCCATTTCCTTCAGGAAGTTTTAAAAGAGTGAGTTTTCAAGGTATGGGTGGATTCTGCCCTGTCAGACATCTTTACCCAGGAAAATGGTGTGCCTCAGGGTTAGGTACTGAGTGTCATCCTCTTTGCTATTGCCATTACCCCTATTGTGACCTATCTCCCACCAGGTATCTCCGGCTCCCTTTTCGTTAAAGATTTTGCCATCTATTGCAGTTCTCCATGGACTTGACTCATTGAGCGGCATCCTCAGTATTGTCTCAATCATTTTCACTCGTGGAGCATCGACATTGGTTTTCGCTTTTCCGTTGACAAAATTGTTTGTATGAATTTCTGATGACACTATTGTTTCTTCCACCATCTTTACATCTTGGGCCTGTTGCTCTGCCATTCATTGAAACTAAGAAATTCCTGGCGCTCATGCTTGATAGGAAACTTTCTTGGTCCTCCCACATGTCTTACCTGGCTGCCCTCAATGTCCTATGTGTCAGCGGTACTTCCAGCGGTACTTCCTGGAGAGTGGATCGGACTACTCTCCTCCATTTACATTGGTCCCCTGTCTTTGAAACGAGAGTATGGGTGCTTCGTTTATGCATCTGCAAATCCACCATCTTACACTGCCTCAATACAATCCACCATTGTGGTATCCATTTGGCCATTGGTGCCTTTTACACTAGCACGGTTGAGAGTCTGTATACAGAAGCTGCCAAACTACCATTGTCATACCGCTGTGTTTTTCTCCTCAGCAGATATGCTTGCCGTTTGTCTGCCATGCCAGGCCACCCATCCTATGCCTCCTTCCTCAATGACTCCTTTGATAGCCAGTATGGGGTGCGTCCTCCTCCTGGAGCTCGCTTTCGGCTATTGCTCTGGCGGCTTAACTTCACGCTGCTTGTCACTTTCCCAATGGGTGTGACCCATTCACCACCTTGGTTTTGTAAGTCAGCCCATGTTCATTTTGGACTTTATTTGCTTCCTAAGGACACTACTCCTGACTTGCTCTGTCACCGTGAGTTTCTCGTGGCTCTCAGTCTAACCATGGTATTGGGCATGCCTCTGTCATTGGCACCGACACTTTTTAGTATCGACTTCCAAAACACTGTTCAGTATTTACATTAGAGCTCTTCGCCCTGTATTAGGCCATGCTGTACATCTGAAGACACAGGCTTTTAAATTGCATCATTTGCTCCAACTCTCTCAGTGCCCTTCAGAGCCTCTGTGTGCTATCCACTATTCATCCCTTAATGTAATGGGTCCAGGAAAGCTTTCACTTGCTCACTTTTGATGGAGCCACTGTGATGTTTATGTGGGATCCTGGTCACAATGGTCTGATGTGCAACAAGGCCATTGATGCTGCTGCCAAGGGTGCAGTCCTCGAACTTCGGATCGCTAGTTCTTCCATTCCCTCAAAAGATCTCTGTGTTGCCCTCTGTCAGCAGGAGGTGTCACTTTGGCATCACCACTGGTCTTCATGGGAACAAGCTCCATGGAAGTAATCCAATCCCAGTGGCTTGGCCAACCTCCTTTCGGCGTCCTCACCATGAGAAGATCATTTTAGCGAGGTTGTGTATTGGGCACTGTCTTTTTAGCCATCACCATTTGTTATGTGGTGATTCCCCACCACTTTGTGTTCATTTCTCTCAACTGTTGACAGTTTGCCATTTCCCGAGAGAATGCCCTTTCTTTAACCACTTACATTCTCATTTATGTTTGCCGTCTGAGTTATCAGCAGTTTTAGCTAATGACACACAGGCTGTCGACTATGTCCTACTTTTTATCTGTCATAGCAATATAGTGTAGGACATTTAATCTTTAGTTCAGGACCTCTATTGTCTCTCTGGAGTATTTTGTGGATATTTTTCCAAGTCCATATTTTTAGCTATCTTTCCTTCAATCCATTTGACTTAACATGTAGTCATTTTTAACTCCTTTTATGTGTTTTGTATGCTGCGATTCTGACGTGGGCACGTATGGCACTAATTGCTTTTGTGCCCTAAAACAAAACAAAAACAAAAATAGTATACGTCGTTCACCATGCCAGGATAATTTAAAGTTGACGTTTATTGTTACATGGAGCATTCAAACTTATGAACAGTATTACACCTACTGTCTATAATATAGTAGTATTGATTAAAACATCAACAGTGTTTGAGAAGTTCTTCTATGCGTAAATCAGAGACACATTCTGATCAGATTAGCAGTGTTGTGCGTATGGACACAGTAACAGCATTCAGAGTGAATTGAAATGTTTTTTATTTAATTTTCAAATAACTTTTGTTGGAAACTTTAGCTGGGTACACTGCACAAAGCTACTACATAATGCATAGATTTGTCAATTCTGACAGGTAGTGCACAACCAGTCAGAACTCTCAAGTCCAAGAAGCAGCATTGTTGCAGTTGTAGAATATCACTTTTGAATGTGTTAGTACTTGACTCAGAGAAATTGTGGACTGAATTACAAGACACAATCTTAAGAACTCAGAACTATGGGTCCTTGATTTGCAGAAAAAAGACTCATGGAAAAAGACAGCACTGATTGCATTTGCAGGCAACCTCACAAGATATCAATTCTCAAAATTATGCAGATGCAAGTGAAATTCAACATGACTGACATGACGTAGGTGATATGATATCATGGTCTACTATTAGAGATACCACCACTGAGAATTTTCACTTGACCGCTCAGGTGAGCAAACACAGTGGCATGGGAGAATCTGCCCATCTAAATACCTGTCTGCCACTATTGCACAGCAAAGTAGTCCTGCCCCAACAGTTCAAAGACAAGCAAACACCTGTGCCAGTATCGACACACAAGGTGGTGTCACCACTAATGATGACAAATAAACCACATAAGTCATTAGGATGAACGTGGGTAGAGAGCTCGTAAGTGGTGCTTGCTAACGGATCTCGTGGCTCTCAGTCTATTGAAGAACCGACAGCTAAAGCTGTACAGGAAGTCCTTATCAGCGCGATTGCGCAACCGGAAGTGAGTTTTCCAGCAACAAACAGACAAGTAAAATATTAGACGGAGAAAACTTCTAAGTCCAACAATAGTAATAAATGAAGTACAACAATAATAAATGAACGAAGTACAACAATGGTAAAAAAAGTCCCATATAGACTGGGACACTCAGATGTTTAGGACGGGTGGTAGGGACAGAGCATCGAGTGACATTATACTGAGTGCACTATCCCAAAATTACCTCGAGCAATTAAACAGAGAACCGACTCGTGGAGATAACATCTTGGACCTACTGATAACAAACAGACCCGAACTTTTCGACTCTTTAAGTGCAGAACAGGGAATCAGTGATCATAAGGCCGTTGCAGCATCCCTGAATATGGAAGTTAATAGGAATATAAAAAAAAAGGGAGGAAGGTTTATCTGTTTAGCAAGAATAATAGAAGGCAGATTTCAGACTACCTAACAGATCAAAACGAAAATTTCTGTTCCGACACTGACAATGTTGAGTGTTTATGGAAAAAGTTCAAGGCAATCGTAAAATGCGTGTTAGACAGGTACGTGCCGAGTAAAACTGTGAGGGACGGGAAAAACCCACCGTGGTACAACAACAAAGTTAGGAAACTACTGCGAAAGCAAAGAGAGCTTCACTCCAAGTTTAAACGCAGCCAAAACCTCTCAGACAAACAGAAGCTAAACGATGTCAAAGTTAGCGTAAGGAGGGCTATGCGTGAAGCGTTCAGTGAATTCGAAAGTAAAATTCTATGTACCGACTTGACAGAAAATCCTAGGAAGTTCTGGTCTTACGTTAAATCAGTAAGTGGCTCAAAACAGCATATCCAGACACTCCGGGATGATGATGGCATTGAAACAGAGAATGACACGCGTAAAGCTGAAATACTAAACACCTTTTTCCAAAGCTGTTTCACAGAGGAAGACCGCACTGCAGTTCCTTCTCTAAATCCTCGCACAAACGAAAAAATGGCTGACATCGGAATAAGTGTCCAAGGAATAGAAAAGCAACTGGAATCACTCAATAGAGGAAAGTCCACTGGACCTGACGGGATACCAGTTCGATTCTACACAGAGTACGCGAAAGAACTTGCCCCCCTTCTAACAGCCGTGTACCGCAAGTCTCTAGAGGAACGGAGGGTTCCAAATGATTGGAAAAGACCACAGGTAATCCCAGTCTTCAAGAAGGGTCGTCGAGCAGATGCGCAAGACTATAGACCTATATCTCTGACGTCGATCTGTTGTAGAATTTTAGAACATGTTTTTTGCTCGAGTATCATGTCGTTTTTGGAAACCCAGAATCTACTATGTAGGAATCAACATGGATTCCGGAAACAGCGATCGTGTGAGACCCAACTCGCTTTATTTGTTCATGAGACCCAGAAAATATTAGATACAGGCTCCCAGGTAGATGCTATTTTTCTTGACTTCCGGAAGGCGTTCGATAAAGTTCCGCACTGTCGCCTGATAAACAAAGTAAGAGCCTACGGAATATCAGACCAGCTGTGTGGCTGGATTGAAGAGTTTTTAGCAAACAGAACACAGCATGTTGTTATCAATGGAGAGACGTCTACAGACGTTAAAGTAACCTCTGGCGTGCCACAGGGGAGTGTTATGGGACCATTGCTTTTCACAATATATATAAATTACCTAGTAGATAGTGTCGGAAGTTCCATGCGGCTTTTCGCGGATGATGCTGTAGTATACAGAGAAGTTACAGCATTAGAAAATTGTAACGAAATGCAGGAAGATCTGCAGCGGACAGGCACTTGGTGCAGGGAGTGGCAACTGTCCCTTAATATAGACAAATGTAATGTATCGCGAATACATAGAAAGAAGGATCCTTTATTGTATGATTATATGATAGCGGAACAAACACTGGTAGCAGTTACTTCTGTAAAATATCTGGGAGTATGCGTGCGGAACGATTTGAAGTGGAATGATCATATAAAATTAATTGTTGGTAAGGCGGGTACCAGGTTGAGATTCATTGGGAGAGTGCTTAGAAAATGTAGTCCATCAACAAAGGAGGTGGCTTACAAAACACTCGTTCGACCTATACTTGGGTATTGCTCATCAGTGTGGGATCCGTACCAGATCGGTTTGACGGAGGAGATAGAGAAGATCCAAAGAAGAGCGGCGCGTTTCGTCACAGGGTTATTTGGTAACCGTGATAGCGTTACGGAGATGTTTAATAAACTCAAGTGGCAGACTCTGCAAGAGAGGCGCTCTGCATCGCGGTGTAGATTGCTCGCCAGGTTTCGAGAGGGTGCGTTTCTGGATGAGGTATCGAATATATTGCTTCCCCCTACTTATACCTCCCGAGGAGATCACGAATGTAAAATTAGAGAGATTAGAGCGCGCACGGAGGCTTTCAGACAGTCGTTCTTCACGCGAACCATACGCGACTGGAACAGGAAAGGGAGGCAATGACAGTGGCACATAAAGTGCCCTCCGCCACACACCGTTGGGTGGCTTGCGGAGTATAAATGTAGATGTAGATGTAGATTTAGAGGTATGCTGAACCGGTGGGTTGGGGAAACTGTAGCACGGTGAGGGCGTTGTGCTGCGAGTAGAGGGGTTGGTGTCAGACGGTGAGGTCTGAGTGGGCGTGGCAGGAACCTGCAGGCTACACCGGTTAGAAGAGTGGTGCAGTGTGCTGTCGCACGAAGATGGAACTGTTATATTAAAGCCCTGGGAGCTGGGGCCTCTGCAGGAGGCAGAAAACCCCGGAATGATTGTGTGCTCGTTGACGGGGCCGGTGTAGGCGTGAGTTTACTCTAATCATGAGCAGAGGAAGAAGGCCGAGGGTGGCCAGAGAGCGTGGTCTCTTCAACGGTGGGTAAGGCAGGGGGAAACTCGACGCGAGCAGGTTTAACCCTGTTGAGGGAGACAGTAGCTACTGAGCCCTTCATTGTGATGTCCATTGTGTTACTCGTTCGTTTGACAACTCTGTACGGGCCTGTGCAAGGGGGCTGTAATGGGACTTTCACAGTGTCGTCGCGAAGGAACACAAATTCGCAAGTGTCGAGCGCCTCGGGAACATATGTGTGCGGTGGAGTGTGGCTGGAGGGGGACGGGGGTTGAAGCTTGTTACAGTGTAACCTCACCCGTTCTACCAAGGACGGCAGTTCGGACGGCTTGGCAACTGGAGCAGGAACAACAAGTTCGCCTGGCAGTGTAAGGGACCGGCCGTAGACGAACTCGGCCACTGAGCCTTTAAGGTCTTCCTTGAAAGTGGTCCGCAAACCGAGTAAGACGAATGGCAGGGCTTCCGTCCAAAGTAGGCCATGGCAACGTAGGGCCGTCTTAAGCATCCTATGCCAACGTTCCACGGGACCGTTGCTTTACGGGTGGTATGCTGTTGAATGAATTTTCTTGATGTCGCACAGCCTACATAGTTCAGAAAACAAGGCCTTGGTCGGTTGTCAAGTAAACAGGGCAGCCAAAGCGTGAAATACAAGTGTCTATCAAGGATCGTGCCACTGATTTGGTTGTAATATTGGGTAGCAGGGCAGCTTCCACCCAACGAGAGGTTCTGTCTAGAATAGATAGCACGTATCTGTATCTCTAGGATTGGAAAAGGGCACAGGTCATCCCCGTTTTCAAGAAGGGACGTCGAACAGATGTGCAGAACTATAGACCTATATCTCTAACGTCGATCAGTTGTAGAATTTTGGAACACGTATTATGTTCGAGTGTAATGACTTTTCTAGAGACTAGAAATCTACTCTGTAGGAATCAGCATGGGTTTCGAAAAAGACGGTCGTGTGAAACCCAGCTCGTGCTATTCGTACAAGAGACTCAGAGGGCCATAGACACGGGTTCCCAGGTAGATGCCGTGTTTCTTGACTTCCGCAAGGCGTTCGACACAGTTCCCCACAGTCGTTTAATGAACAAAGTAAGAGCATATGGACTATCAGACCAATTGTGTGATTGGAGAGTTCCTAGATAACAGAACGCAGCATGTCATTCTCAATGGAGAGAAGTCTTCCGAAGTAAGAGTGATTTCAGGTGTGCCGCAGGGGAGTGTCATAGGACCGTTGCTATTCACAATATACATAAATGACCTGGTGGATGACATCGGAAGTTCACTGAGGATTTTTGCAGATGATGCTGTGGTGTATCGAGAGGTTGTAACAATGGAAAATTGTACTGAAATGCAGGAGGATCTGCAGCGAATTGACGCATGGTGCAGGGAATGGCAATTGAATCTCAATGTAGGCAAGTGTAATGTGCTGCGAATACATAGAAAGATTATCATTTAGATTATCATTTAGCTACAAAATAGCAGGTCAGCAACTGGAAGCAGTTAATTCCATAAATTATCTGGGAGTATGCATTAGGAGTGATTTAAAATCGAATGATCTTATAAAGTTGATCGTCGGTAAAGCAGATGCCAGACCGAGATTCATTGGATGAATCCTAAGGAAATGCAATCCGAAAACAAAGGAAGTAGGTTACAGTACGCTTGTTCGCCCACTGCTTGAATACTGCTCACCAGTGTGGGATCCGTACCAGATAGGGTTGATAGGAGAGATAGAGAAGATCCAACAGAGAGCAGCGTGCTTCGTTACGTGATCATTTAGTAATGGCGAAAGCGTTACAGAGATGATAGATAAACTCCAGTGGAAGACTCTGCAGGAGAGACGCTCAGTAGCTCGGTAGGGCTTTTGTTAAAGTTTCGAGAACATACCTTCACCGAAGAGTCAAGTAGTATATTGCTCCCTCCTACGTATATCTCGCGAAGAGACCATGAGGATAAAATCAGAGAGATTAGAGCCCACACAGAAGCATACCGACAATCCTTCTTTCCACGAACAATACGAGACTGGAATAGAAGGGAGAACCGATAGAGGTACTCAGGGTACCCTCCGCCACACACCGTCAGGTGGCTTGCGGAGTATAGATGTAGATGTAGAACCCTCGGAGGGGGTGAGGGGGCCCACCAAGTCGATGTGAACGTGCTGGAAGCGACTGGGAGGAGCGGTGAAGCTGCCTAGTGGGGGCGATGTGTGCCGCGAAACTTTATTTTGTTGGCACGGAATGCAGACACGGGCCCAGGATTGGCAGTTGCGACGCATGTCGTGCCAGATGAAGCGCTCTGAAATAAGTCTGGAGGCTCTCACACCTGGATGAGTTAGGTTGTGTAATTTGTTGAACACTTGTCTCTGTAGAGGTTTGGGTATGAAGGGCACAGCGTACCAGTTGATTTGTTACACCAAACCTCGCCTATGACACTGGGAAAGGCGGATCGCACAGGTTTGAGTGACGAGCTGTGATCAGAAATAACGTCCATAGTGTCCTTGTCGGCAGACTGCAGCTGAGGCTAGTTAGAGAGGTCTATCAGAGTTGTGAGAGCGCCGACACGAGACAAAAAATCTGCGACCACATTATCTGCACCCTTGGTGTACCGTATGTCAGAGGTAAATTGCAATATAAAGTCCAAATGATGGAAGCGTCTAGGTGGAGGGTCAGTCGGGGGGTTCTTTACAGCAGCAACCAAAGGTTTATGGTCGGTTAAAATGTAGAAGTCCCTAACCTCAACCTCGGTGCGAAAGTGTTTCACAGTCTCGTAAACTGCCAAGAGCTCCCTATCAAAGGCTGAGTACTTTTTTTGAGCGCCGTTGAGCTTCTTAGAAAAGAACTGCAAAGGAGAGGTAGTATCTCCGACGGTTTGGCTGAGGACAGCACCTACTGCGGTATCACTGGCATCCGCGGTAATAAAAAAATGTAGCGTCCGGATGCGGGCGGGCATCAGTCACTGCATTTGCTAGTAGGTGCTTTAGTTTGTCAAAAGCTTGTTCCATGGCAGGGGTGCAGGGGACCGGCCGGATAGTGGTCGTATTTTTGCCAGCAAGGGCGTCTGTTAGGGGAGCCTGAACCTGGGCTGTGGCAGGCAAGTGCTTCCTATAATAGTTAACTGTTCCGATGAACCTGCGCAGCTCCTTAAACGAGTGAGGACGTGGCAAATCCAAAACAGGTATGATTTTATCCTCGGGAGGAGTGAGGCCCTTAGCTGACACGATGTAGCCTAAGAATCTTACTGAAGTCTGGTGCAACTGGAGCTTCTTATTATTCAGTTCAACACCGGCAGCGGTAAGAGTGTCTTTAACAATCTGCAAATGTTCCTTGTTCTTTTGCAAAGTAGGACTGAAAATAAGAATGTCATCCAAGCAAACGAAACAAAAATCCAGATGAAACAACACCTTGTTTATGAATCTCTGCCAAGTTTATGCAGCGTTGCGGAGGCCAAAGGGTATGAACCGGTACTGAAAAAGGCCGAAAGTCGTTGTAACAGCTGTCTTTTCAATATCCTCTGGTGCCATCTGAATTTGATGATAGGCCCTCCTACAGTCCACTACCGAGAAATATTTGGCGCCTGCAAGAGCATGGCCCGCATCTCGTGGTCGTGCGGTAGCGTTCTCGCTTCCCACGCCTGGGTTCCCGGGTTCGATTCCCGGCGGGGTCAGGGATTTTCTCTGCCTCGTGATGGCTGGGTATTGTGTGCTGTCCTTAGGTTAGTTAGGTTTAAGTAGTTCTAAGTTCTAGGGGACTGATGACCATAGATGTTAAGTCCCATAGTGCTCAGAGCCATTTGAACCATTTGCAAGAGCATGGTTAAAATCCGCGACATTAGGAACCGGGTACTTGTCTATGATAGTACCAGAGTTCAACTTAGTATAGTTGCCACCCATACGCCAGGTGCCGTCGCTTTTTGTGACGAAATGGATAGGCGAAGCCCAGCATCCGGCAGATGGTTCGATGACGCTGGCTGTTAAAAGATCGTCTATTTGTTCGTGAGCCACTTTCATGAGTTCTTGCTTGAGACGGCGTGGTCAGCAAGAGATGGACGGTCCGTCTTGCAAGCGAAGTTTGTGGGCGGTGCCGTCTGTAACCACGGAAACGTGCGACGCGGTACACAAAGCGACTGTCTGTAGTGTAGTGTGCGCGGCGGCCGCTAGGCTGGTTTGTGGTGCGGACGGCGAAAGTTTGCAAAACTGCCAACTCTTGGGTGGCTGGGAGTGACAAACAAGTGAGCTACGCGAAACAAGGTTGGCACACTGTTTATTAGTGACCGAAGGCGCCGCTGTCGAGCTTGGTGGCGGTAGCTGGCGCGAATGAACAGCTGATGGCAGTAAATCAAAAACATTAACCTGCGGCTGGGAAGTTAGCTGCCCAAGCAAGGAGGAGGATGAATGTGCGCTCGAATTAACACAGTTAGAGATGGCGGGAGTGCGGACACTGTACAGTTTATGTGGCACACGGTCATAAATGCACTCGGGCGCGAGAACACTGTAGTGGCACCGACTAACCTTGTGTGTTGCCGAGGCGTCGTCTGCTGCAAGCTGCTGCCGTGCCAAAGATAACTCGTTACTTAAGTCGTTGAAGCGACGGCGTAGCTCAAGTTGTTCCAAGCGCAGGCGTGTAGACTCGACACGCCCCGTGAGATACTTATTGGTCCATGACGAGAGCTCGGAGGAGGGATTATTACACTTCCTAGCCAGGTGGACCTGTTTAGCAGTACTACTGACACTCGACGAAGTACACGGGATGTGTTCCTGCGTAGGGTGGTAGAACACTGTATTCTTGACGAGGTCAGGCCACAGTTTGTGGTGTCGTAGAAAGTCGATGCCCAAAATGGGATCGTCGATGTCAGCCACCAGGAAGGACCACTTCAGGTTGCACTCAGGCGAGAGGGACACTGCATATGAAGTAGAGCCTAAGCACGACAAACTAGATGAGTTTACAGCACATAGGACAGTTTTGTGTAGTCGGGTCTTTTCGGTAGCAAGACGAGATGGAAGTAGGTAAACATCTGCACCTGTGTCGATGAGAAAGTTTGTGCCAGAGTTCAAGTCGCGGACATAGACTCGCCCATTCGAAGCATTAGTGTTGGACGTAGAATGGAGTGTGGGATGGTGCCACTTGTTTACGTCGCAGGAGGTGGCGCCGCTGCCTACCTATGGTTGAAGTTTGGGTAGGAGCACGGTGGTTTACAATTGCGTGCTTGTTCCCCAAATTTTGCATGGAAGAAACAGTGTTTATTGGCAGACGTCTGCTCTTGCGAGTGGTCAGATGTGCTGTTGTTGTGCGGATGTGAAGGTGCCGGTAGTGCGGCGAGCTTGACAGATTTAGGTTTAGTGGGGCGTCCACGTTGGGGCCCTGGTTGTAGTTGGAAACTGGCATAGCTGCCAGACTGCTGGGCACAGTGTTCATGTAGTAGAGCGGAGTAAGCTTGGTTGGCAGTGCACAATTGTTCGCTATTTGGTCTATCTTCGTAGGCGGAGATGGCTGTTTGGACAGACAGAGGCAGCTTTTCCATCCAAATCTCAGTGAGTGTGGCGTCTGGCATGTCGCATTCACCAATGAGAAGCCGAAGGCATCGCCACAGCTGGGACGGAGATCTGTCGCCGAGGCGCTCTTCATAGACGAGCTGTCGAACATTTTCTCTTCTTGTCTTGGAGACGCGTTCCAGTATTGCTTGTTTAGCTGTAGCATACTTCTCGTTCAGAGGAGGTGACTTAACCAGGTCATAAAGTAAGTCGACACAGTCGTGGAGGTGGTTCATGAGGCATGTGAAATGGGCATTGTCATGAAGTGCACAGACACTGAAAGTTTGCTCGACCAGGTTGAACCAGAATTCCGGGTGAGCAGGTTTGAATGCCGAAGTTTCAGTAGATTCAACAAACTGGCAGTCGAAGAATGCGGGCCACCGTTCACGGATGCAGGAGTAGGCAAGTCAAAGTTAACTCTGTGTCGTGAGGGCAGTAGAGAGGAAGCAGACATTTCGGCTGTGTTCATAGTAGCTGGAGGGGAAGCGAAATCCGTTAGCAGGAAGCCCGGCGTGGAGCGAAGCGGGACTGGTTGTTGCGGTGGAAGGTCAAAGTGGTCACGGCAGTTGCTCGACAGGTTATTTTGCAATTGGTCCTCCACATCTGCAGCAAAATTGTCCATCACATAGTCACTGATGAGCTTGGTGGAACCTGATGCACTCAAATTACTGCACTGATGAACACTCAGGGTAACAGGCTGGCGAATGTCATTCACGTAGTGTGCAACCGGTGCGGAGTGATACACACGTGGAGCTTGCACATTCGAAAAGGCGTCCTGTTGTGGCACATTATGAAAACTATGCTCCCCACTATTTACAGTACTTGCATTAAAGTTCGGTATCAGTGTGTAGTGCTTTCTTGTACTGCTGTGCGGCGAAAACTGAAGCACTTTGGGGCTAACAAAGCCAAAGTCGGAGACCGCTGGCGTCATGTTCAAAACCACTGCACCTGACGAGGTCCCTGGGTTCTTGAGGCTATAGGAGTGCGGAAATTCAAGTCGGGCACCGACTACAGCTGGCGTTCTTGAATTTAGTTACTGTTGCTGGTGAAAAGCGGGTGGTGGTGGCGTGTTGTAGAAGGTCATTGTGTAGCGAACAAAGGTCCATGCGGAACGCAGAAGCTGGCGCAGTAGTCACTTTGTACTCTGTTCGACGGATTATTCGAACTTCGGGGTCACCACTGAAGGAGATATCAAGGTGGTAAGGTAATGACCATAGTTCTCTCTTCTAACCATCAATACTTTTATTACATGACAAACGTACAGATCGAAGACTAGGTGGGAACTGAGGTCCCTGAAGTATACAAAACAAAAATCAACTCGAAGACATAATACACATATGATGTTCTGGCCTATTGATCTATGGATTGATGCCACAAACTGATACCAGTATTTTAGTTCTGGATTACTGGTATTTTTGGTATTTGTTTGTTCTCAGTTATAACAGGTCTTTTTTTATTTTTTACTCATGACTGGGTAAAGAACCTAAATATCAATTAGCCATAGCAGCAGGCCAGCTTTTGAAAATGGACAAATGAACATGAGAAACAGAGTTCCTCAGTTTCAGTTTTCACACTTTAGCACTGACTATTATAATGCCCAAATAGTGGTATGATCCTTCATTACAACATGATTTCAGAGCAGAGCTTCTAAAAATTAGAATCAATATGAGAATACTGGTGACTTTTTGTAGCATTCAACCACTTATCAGTATTTGAAAAAAGCAGTGAATGGTTGATGGACTAAGTTTTTTTTATTTCTCTATTTAACTTCATATTTTGATTCTGTGCATCTTGAAACTCAGGGAGTCAATATTTTTCACAGGCATAAAAAAACGAAAATCATTTGTTTCAGAAACTGGTCATTTTGAGTGGTTTTAACACTCAGGTTAAACAGGCCTTGAAAAAAAAAAGCACAACAAAAAACCAGTTGTTTCAGTGATGACCGCCATCCCCAAGAGGTAGTCAGCAATGATGTCAGCTGCATGTAAATATTGGACATCAGTTGTGTATTGTACGATGAGATCAAGGTGTCAAGGTTTCACATCCTTCGATGGATGACATACTGCAATGGTCAATTGTCTATGTTCTGTGTAGATCATGGCATGTCTGCCTTCAGCATCATCCCTGAAATATTGAACAGCTTTGTACACAGCAAGTACCGCATAATCAAACACAGAAAATTTTACTTGCAAAGCCAAGATTATTCTACAAAATAAGTGCAATGATTGCATTTTATCTGCCACAACTTGTTGTAGGGCCTGCCTGATCGCTGAATCTCTAGCATCCATAGTGATGGTGAGTTGTGTGTCCATTATCGAGTGTGCCAGAGTGGTCATTTTTATGAGGCAGTTTTTGGCATGGTTGACTGCAGCTTGCGTGCCAGGAATCCATGCATGTGCTTTGAAGGGTGGCAAGAGCTAGTTTAAGCCTAACTTTCACTGCCCTTCAAGGCACCATTCATGGTACTTGGGGTTGACAGAAAAGATTAGGGTATCATAAAGATGCACATAGCAACAGCCCAATTTGAAGAGAATGCCATCAATAAACACTGACAGGTTTGGGCTGCATTTTTCAATTCACAGGGCATGAAAAGAAATTCAAAGAGACCAAAATGTGTAATGATTGCAGTCTTAGAGACACTGTCCAGATGCACAGTTACTTGAAGGTAGGTCTTTCTGCAGTCAGCAACACTAAAGACAGTCAGACCCATGAGGGAATATATACAGCCTTGAATGTAAGGAATTAGATAACCCTTGTGTATTTTTCAAGTGTTGAGAGCTCTGCAATCACAAAAGAGTGTAACAGAACTGTCCCTTTTTGCGCTAGTTTGGTGGGTGAGACCAGGAGCTGTCTGAGGGGTGAACTACACGTGACTGTAGCAGTTCGTGTCAGCCACCACTTTTGCTGCCTATATAAGAGCTGGGGCCAGGTGGTGTGCTTTGTAGCAGACTGATGGGTTGGGAGTCATGAGAATGTGGTGCATAATGCCATTGTGGATAGTCCACTGATGAAGGTTCACCCACGATGCGGAGAGGTTGGGACACATGATCAATGTACGGCATACTGAAGCAGAAAGCACCATACTAACCTATGTGTGCTGTGATGTGGTTGAAAGCACTGGCAATGTAGTTGGTTGAGGTGGAGATGATGGGGCATGGCTATCATGGCTGGGTGTTGTAGGCATAGATGTAAAATCAGTTACGAGTGAGAGTCTCTCTCATACAGCTCATCAAATATGAGTGCATCAAATATGCCATTAATTTGTTGGAATGGGCTTACATTTTCAGTGCAGAGCATATCTGATGGTTTATGTGTTTCCAGGAAAAGCTGGTGCATCAAAATGATAGCATCTGTGGTCACAGTGCACTCTTTTAAGATGACAGAATGCATTTTATCATTGTGGCTAGGAAGTATGGAGGAGCATGTGCACAGGACAAGACAGGGTCAAGAGAAAAAAGCCCTGGGATGAGACAATGAGTTTTGTAGTGAAGAAATGCAGAGTGTTCCAAATCCACAGAGGGATGGAAATTTCAGAGGAAATCAATCTTCATCACAGGTTCACTGATGCCAGTAACAAAGAAGGTGCACGGGTGCTGCAAATCCAGGCTGATTTGTAAAACGCAGTACTGTTCTGTACACAGAGATTTAAGAATTATGGAAGTATGGAGCTGTAATCTGGTTGTGTTAGGAAACAGTGCAAACATGTCCTTTGGTACTGTGCTGAGATCTAACCCTGCACGGATGAGTAAGTATGCGTACAAATTATGGATTTTGGGAAGCCAGAGGGAGACTGGCAGTTTTGTACAGCATTGCCAAAAAGGGCGTGATACCAGTGAAATTGTGACCTTGAAATGATGGTGGCAGCTGATGTTGTCAGCTGAGAGACTGATGTCATGTACAGCCCACAGAACAGTGTCTGGGTTGGAGGTGGTGCAGTCACCATTTTCTGTCATTGGCTCGGCTCAGCTGTGACGTGAGCGGCAGAGATGTAATGCTTCACAGGGAGGTGGTGTCCTTGTAATTAACGTACTGCCTATGTTGCTGTACATTGAATATGCTATCCATGAAGCTGAGCTTCTTGTTGACTGGTACTGCTTCATGTGCTATCATAGCAAGCTGCAGTTGAGGCGGAACTCTGACAATCCAAAGCATCCATAAAGTGGTGTCCAGCATCAGATTTGTGTCCAGTAATGTTAGCATCTGACACCACAGCTGAGATGTTGTCTGATCAGCAAGTTGTTTATCATAGATTGCTTGTCAAAGCTGTTGTCCCGGGGTGCGAGATAAACATTGAAGCAAGGTGGATTTGGCCATTGCATATTTGTTGTTCCTTGACCAATAGAAAGATTTAAAAACTGAACCGTGTGACATTATACATACTTCCTCATACGTTGTTGTGTGCTCTGGCATGCCATAATAATGGCCACCATTGACCAACCTACTATTAGACTTGGTGTAAAATTCAAATCCATGTACATTGATTCCAGATTCCAGTACTCAGTTTGCATTCATTACAACCGATCCCATGACATTGATGATGGCAGCATGCTTGGCCAGGTGGCAGATCAACATCACAAACTTAGACTTGTAGTACAAAATTCCTAGCCATGACAATAAACACATTTCACTGTTGCAAAATACAGGGCCAATTGTTCCAGTCAAAATGGTGGTAACTTGGGTTGTGGAGCAATCCTCTGAAACAATGTACTGGCCAGTGTTGTGGTACTATGGAAGTCATGCAAAATGGTATGACAGAGAAAGTGTCAGAAGGCACTCATAGCGTGGCTGCTAATTCTGTAATGGTGTCCATATTGTGTGTCACACATGGCAGTCACATCGTCAAAGAGCAGTCATGATGCAGATATCACAGTTGTCACGGGATCAGTTGTAATGAATGTGAGCTGAGTACTGAAATCTGAAACCGAAGTACATGGGTTTGAATTTTGCACCAAGTCTAATAGTAGGTTGGTCAATGACAGCCATTGTTATGGCATTCCAGGGCACACAACATTGTGTGAGGAAGTATGTGTAATGGCACACAGTTCAGTTTTTAGAACTTTCTGTTGGTCAAGACACTGGGAACACAGGAGATGCACATCACTCGATGATGCACTTGTGAGGTGTAGTCATGGGAAGTGGTTGGTGTAACAGACACAGTGCAAGATGGCTAAATTGTTAGTGCACAGCAAGTCGGAATGGAACAAAAAGTTCCATCAGCATGGTTGTCGTGGAAGTCATGTGTCACCAGTGTGGTACATTTGCCTAACTGGTATCAGGAGACACAGTATTAATTTATCCAATATGATATAGTGTGATACACTTTTACTGATACAGAGAGCACTACAGCACAACCTGTGACAGTTTGCATTCTTTATTTCATTGTTTATTATCCTCAGTGTCAATGTACTGCGTCGTGATACTGGGTGAAAAAGGGGTGTGGAAGTACAACACTGACTAATTTAAATAATGTAGCTGACAGGTGTACATAACCTTTGATAAGCCTCATTAATAGGTTGCAGTGAACATCCACATACTGCTACAATAGTTTCCTGTTGAACATCTACAAGCAGTAAAAGCCTAACCACAAAGGTCACAGTTCTTAAAGAATAGAAAGGTACATATGGAGCAGACACTGTCATTGTTTTAACATATGGCCAAATTGTGTTACACTTATTTCACGGATGCATTGTTATTGACCTAACCAATACAGGTTTCTTGTCTGAAACTTGGCCGTGGACTGACTGCCTCAGAACCAAAAATTGGGCCCTTATATATCCTCACAATAATAGGTGCCAAAACTACATATTGTTCACAGATAAATTTACAGAAATTACAATTAAAACTTAACTAATTAAATTAATACATTGAAAAATTGGTTCTTCTTAACAGTTTCTTCTACTATAAGGGTTAAGCCAAGTTATTTGTTTAAATCATGAAATTAACAAATATAATTACACAAACAATAATTTTGACAAAACTATTAATTACTTTGGAATTAATTAAGGGCTGGCTTTGCTAACATGTTTTCGAATGGAGCCAAATAGATACTTTAAGAATACTAGTATTTTGTCTTCCAAATGTTTATAATTAGTACAGGATTTATATATGTTTATACATTAACAATATTGTATTGTATTGTATTGTAGAATTTAAGTTATGAAACAATCACTGATTTCACTGTATAATGAAAGTATTAATTAGGAATAGTCAAAATAAATTAGGAAATCAGTTACATACATAAAACTAAGCACAAAATTAGATCTTATGTTATATTCTTTAAAACTGAGGGCCAACCTCCCTCTTTCATTAAAATGCATATTACACTCATGTATGTTAATGGTAATTAAATTTCTAAGCATGCCAAAATATGAAGGGCAAAGTCACAGCATTGTAGCCTACTGCAGGGCTCCATTTGGTGCAGATTCTCAGTCCTTTAGGGATACCAGAATAAAATATGCTTCACAATCCCTTGAACTGTTGACCAGAGGAGAGACAATTCCCATGATACAGTTCGAGCAGAATTTGAGACGTGTGCTGCACATTCGGCTATAGCTACAACAAATTCATCTATATCTACAGTTACATCAGTTTGGCTACTTTGCAAAGCACACTTAAGTGCCTGGCAGAGAGTTGATCGAACCACCTTCACAATAATTCTCTATTATTCTGCTCTTTAGCAGTGCACAGAAAAAACGAACACATATTTTTTCCATGAGAGCTCTGATTTCCCTTATTGTATTATGAAGATCATTTAACTTTATTGACAACTGCCTCTCTCTCCCTGCTGCACCACCTAATTCACCTGTTTCTTCAAGTTTCTTGATCATATTCTTTAGTCCATTTATTAATATGGAGCCTCTTTGCAACTGTTTCTGTTGGCAATATCCCTGCAAAGAAGCACGGCTATTGCTGCTGTTCAAATTAAACAGCATTACCAGCAGTGTACAGGCTTTCTTTTCAGTAGCCATTGTCTACTTAACTCTTTATACCAACAGTCACTTCACAAAAGAAATCAACGTGTGTCACAAAGTGACAATCATAATACTGACATCAAACATTTCACATTCTGACTGATTTCAGTGCAATATTTTCACCTGGTGGCAGAAAGTGTAACTATTATTTTTTATTCAATTCATGATTTATAATGCTCCAAATTGTCATAGTGTTTTTGTTTGGAATTTTTAAATTTTTGTGCTTTTTTGATGTCACATTGAAGAGTTTTGAAATACTGCTTATAGGGCATTTTTAGTCTTCTTTACAGTTAGTCTGTTGCATTAAATAAAGCTCTCTCTTATTAGGGCAAGATGTTTTGATCCCAGATGTTAGTCATGCATTTTCTTGGCTTTGTTGTGTGACTTTCAATGTGGCCATTGTCCTATAAGACTTCTTTTCCTGATTTGCTGTATTTACTGTTGAACCTAGAATCAAAATCTTTGCAATGCCACATTTTTGTAAATATCTCACCAAATTACTTGTGCATTAACAAATCACCTATTCTCTTCCTTGTCACAAATACAAACTACATTTAGTGACCCCCTTCATAGTTCCATATACAGAACCATTATAGACCTCAAATTTCATCTTTTTTCTCTCAAAACATGCATATACTGTTAATATAACCATGCTTTGGAAGACTGTGCATCTTCAGGGCAGGTCAGCAGGTCCATGCAAATGGCCATGTCCAAGTAGGTACTTTCTCCCATGGAAGCAGCTGTGGTCACAATCTCTTGCTGAAAATGCACATTGTCCCTCAATATAGCTCACCACATGCAATATAAAAAAAACTATTGAACAACATCTGTAAATTTCTACATGGCATTTTATTTTATAACTTCTAGTTGTGAGTATGATTCATTAGTAAGAAGGTGTAGTGATATGCATCACTTCTCTGGAGTGGTACGTATCACCATATATTCCCCAAATTAGAATAATTATGTCATTCTAAATATGAGGGGGGGTCCAAAAATAACTGGAATTTCTTTCTAGAAAGCATACACTTTATTGTTTTCAAATACAACCTTAATCTCCTTTGAAGTACTCTCCATTAGCATTAATACACCTGTCCAAACGTTCATTCCAGTGTTCAAAGCACCTTTCAAATTCATCCTCTTTGATACCTGCTAGCACTTTCATGACATTGCGTTTTACATCTTCCACATCCGCAAAATGCTTCCCTCTCAAGTCTCTTTTCACCCTCGGGAATAGGAAGAAGTCCGAGTGTGCTAAATCCGGTGAACAGGGTGCGTGGGTCAAGGTAGGTGTCTCTGTTGAGGCCAAAAACTGGCAAACACTGAAAGCCATGTGTGGGGAGCATTGTCGTGATGCAGGAACCACACGCCAGAATCCCACAAAGCCGGACGTTTTCGTGACAAACTTCTGCAAAGCCATTTCATAACCTCCAAATAGAGTTGTTGGTTTACTGTCAGGTTTTCAGGGACAAATTCAGAGTGTACGATCCCTTTGATGTCAAAAAAACAGATCAACATCGTTTTCACATTCGATTTCACTTGTCGAGCTTTTATTGGTCGAGGTGATCCAGGTGACTTCCATAGTGATGACTGTTGTTTACTTTCTGGATTGTACCCATAGCACCATGACTCATCACCTGTAATGATTTTGTTGAAAAAATGTGGGTCATCTTTGAACACATCCTTCATTTCGAGACAGGCTTGAACGCGATGATCCCTTTGATCTCCAGTAAGAAGCTTCAGCACAAATTTTGCTGCCACTGTTTGCATCCCCAAATCGATGGTCAATATGCACTGAACTGAGCTCCAAGACAACCCGGACAAATTCTCGAGAGGGTCGATTGTCCTGCGTCGATCTTCGCTGATGATATCACAGATTTTGTTGATGTTGTCTTCGCTTCAAGCAGTTGAAGGTCGACCAGAGCGGGGCTGATCTTCAGCCACCATTTCTCCCTTTTTAAACCGAGAAAACCATTCGTACACTTGCATTTTACTAAGAGCATGGTCTTTGTAGGCTGTCTGCATCATCACAACAGTTTCTGTTGCGTTCTTGCCGAGCAACGAACAAAACTTCACTGCCGCACGTTGTTCGTAAGAACTAGCCATTTCCTCGTGTCACGTCTGCACTGTGTGCACACTCAAAGAACTGCCAAAGGAACCACACTTCTCACTGTTGGGTGATGTCATGTGGCAGAATGACTCAGCAGAGCTCCTACTACAACCCTCTGGCAGCGCAACCTGCTACTACAAGTACACAATGTGCAGCATTATGATTCCGGTTACTTTTGGGTCCCCCTCGTATATCTACATATTATGCACACTGTGGAATGTTTGCACCATTGAGATATCTTCAGATGAGAGTAATAACCTCTTTTGATGCATTTCTTCACCTATAAAATAACCATTATGAACATGATACTTGCAGTAACAGCCACCTGGCATCTCTATGAACCCTGCATTGGAAAATTAACAACAAATATATTACTGTGAGAGTAATGTGCTCCACATCTGAACATAAGACTGCTTTATCATGATGAACAATTCTGGTAATCTTTCTGTTTTATTAACCGGGATGCCATATTGGTATAGGTTAAAAATTGAATGGATTTTATAGGCATCTAACTTATAATACGGAACTTCAATCAACAGAAGTGTTCTAACCCAAGAACAATGTAATTTATTGCTCAAACAGTACACACACATGAAAGACAAGGTATAATACAATTAGCAGTACAAGTGACCAGTGGAGCCTTGCATTCTGGCCTATATAGTCATTAGTTGTAACAGAGGGTGCAGCTGGCAGGCACACAAGGAACTACTGTCCTATTAGCAGGCCAGATGGCCTCTAGTGGCCAAACCAAGCACAAACTTCATGAGTGAACTATGAAGTGGTGCACACACAAAACTGGTAGTTACAGTACTCCTCTGTGAAGAACTGAGCACTGTACTCATGTCAATTTCTTCAGTGGTTGATGTAGGTTGTTGAGTCGAGCGACGTGCTGCCACTGGTGGAAGAAGGTAGTGGTGAAGTTGGTGGAAGAGGCAGCACTGGCTGCAATGGAGGCAGCAAAGGCAGAGGCATTGGATGCGACAGCATGGGAGCCGGGGTCCCGCTGTGGCTCCTGACAGCTGAAGGGGGCACCACTGTAGAGGTGACAGTTGTGAAAATGTCAGCAGTGTTGGCAGCAAAGGTGAGGGCACCAGCTGTGATGTAGGAGATGGCCAGGCAAACAGAGGATGTGGGGGTGGCGGAGGTGCACTCGGTGTGCAGCCACCCATGTGAGGTCATAGCTGGTCAATGTATCACGACACCTGCCTCTCAGCCATGTGGATGACACAGAGGCATTGGCCAAGGGAACTCTCGACTACTGCCGGCATTCATTTTGGCCAGCAGTCAAACCCGCGAGCCCAAGCAGCTGTCAGGCTGGATGCGTTGCAGTGCCAGCAGATGGCCTAGCATCAGCCAAAGCAGATGTAGCAGAATCCAGGACTGATGACTGAGTGACAATTCTGCTGGACTCTTATCACCAACAGGAATGAACACATAAGAACTTAGGAACCGGTCAAGAGTTACTTCTGGCAACACGTTAAAAATGTATTTTTATCTGAGTCTTAAGTGTTCATACTAGTCATTCTGTTTCTGCATTCAATTGAGGGCAAACAGCATATTTTTTTACAAAATTTTTCAGCTTGCTGAGATATGAACTGGAGCCCATTATCGGTAACTAATGTATATGGAAGATCTTCCATTGCAAAAATTTTTGGTAAAGCAGAAATTGTTGCCACCACAGAAGTGGACAGACAATGCACCACATACAGAAACTTAGAATAAGCATTAATTACAAGCCAGCAGAAATTCAATAAATGTCCCATAAAATCTGCATGAATTCATTTCCAAGGCTGCTGTGGGTCTGGCTGTGGTGACAAAGAAGCCCGGGGAGGTGCCTGATGGGTGGCGCATTGTGGGCAGGTTGCGACAACTCACACCATGTCCCCATCAATGCCTAGTTAAAAAACATGTCTGCATTGTAACAGTTTTGTACGTGACACATCTCAGTGGCCCACATGTAATAAATGCATGACATCACGCCTTAGAGCAGATGGAACTGCAACCCAAGGAGCTGTGTCCTCTGTAGGTAACAGCAGCACTCCGTCCCAAACAGAATGATGGTTCTACAAAGCAAAATAATTTCTCAATGGAGCAGAAGCACAGCCTAAGGGTTAGTCTGTCCAGCTGCACTGCGCAGAAGGTACAAATTTACTTCAAACAGGATCCACAGCTACTGCAGCTGCAATTTTAGTCCACTAGCACAAAAACCATGAACAAAATTTTGAACTTCTATGTCTAAATAAAAACATTTTTGAAGCCACATTGACCATTAATCAACCAAGACACTTTCAGAAATATGAAAAAGTTGTCAAATACTGCTTTCAGTCAAAAAATTTGTTGATAGTCTGTCATACAAAGTGACATCACCTCCTACTAGGTTAAACTTCTCTTTCTCTCTCTCCACAGGATGATCACAGCAGTCATGTAAAGAAACTTTAATATCTGTATATACTTATTTTAATTGTTTTTGTAATGTCACTATAGCTTGATGATGAGGTATCACCTCAAACATGTCACTAAATAAATAATTTAGTAGTCAACAAATTTTGTGACTGGTAGCAACATTTGAAAACCTGTTCCATATTTTCTCTTTATCAAACTCTGGGTCCAGACCAATCATCAAATCCGATAATGTGTCAGCATTTGCATGTTGTGCTGTAGGTCAAAAATTAGTCTCATAATTGTATTGTGACAGGAAAAGAGCCCATAACTGTAAGCAATGTGTGGCTTTATTTGGCAAGGATATTGAAGGATTAAAAAGGGATGCCAGGGGTTTGTGGTCTGTGATCAGGTGAAACTCAGACTTGTATAGAAAAGCATGAAATTTTTTCAGAGCAGATACAATTGCTAAAGCTTCTTTCCATATCTGGGAATAATGCTGTTGTACTGAATTTAAGGATTTAGAGGCATATGCAATAAGGTGTTCAGAACCATCCACATACTTATGAGCAAGGATGGCACCAAGGCCAAACTGAGAAACATCTGTCACTAACACCAGGTGCTGGCCTGGCTGAAAAGTGACCAAACAAGGTGCCAACTACAGCTTGGATTTAAAAAACTTGAATGCTCAGTCATAAGCCAGGGACCTGCAGAAAGGAACATCTTTACGTAATGATGCACGGAGTGGTTGTGCTACAGTAGCAGTGTCTGGGATGAAATTGTGGTAGCACACAATTCTGCCTAAAAATGCCTTTAATTCCTTGATGCACGCGGGGTGTGGCAACACAGCAATGGCATCAATACGATGGCGCAATCATTTAACATCAGCATGTGACACTTCAAAGCTAAACAAATAATGGATAATTGAAAAAAAACTATGTCTTGTCCAAACTGGACTTCAACACTGCAGACTGTAAAATAGAAAATAGAGCATGAAGGTTCTGCAAATGTTCCTCAGTAGAGGCACCAGTTATCTAAATGGTTGCTGCATCCTGTAATTGACACAATAAGTTGCTCTAAAAAGCAATAAACAATAGCTGATGTGCTTGCCGCTCTAAAAGGCAAATGCTGGTAATGATAAAGCGCAAATGGGGTTTTGATAATAAGATGATGTTTAGATCTCTCATCAAGCAGCAGCTGTAAATATGCCTCTGCCAAGTCAATCTTTGAAAAATAATAGTCCCTCAATAATTTTACTAACAGCTCATCAGGGCACAGCAAAGTATAGGTATCAATGTTTGACTGTGTAGAAATAGATTTTTTTTAAATTGGTGCAGGAGTATACTAGCATAATTTAACAGACGTTTTTTAACTATCACCAGTGGTGCTGACCATTCACTGGAAGAAAGAAGTCAAATAACATCATGGGATTGAAGATGATCTAATTCTGTTTTTACTTGATCCTGTAAAGTTACCATTGCTGGGCAGGCCGGAAGAAAATGGGCCTGGCAGACTGTTTTATTGTAATATGATTCTGAAATTCTGTTACACAGACCAGTCCTGGAGAAAACAGAGAGGAAAATTCAGCACAGAGAGCATCTAACTGTTGATATGGAACTTGATCAGAAGCCAAATGCACTTCGTCACTAATGGAGATTCCAAACAATTTAAAATCGTCCAAACCAAACAGATTTTCAGTGTAAGCATTGTCCACAACTAGGAATGTTAAAGAATGAACCATGGCCTTGTAAGTCACACGTGCAGAAAACTGTCCAAGAATGAGAATCTGTTGATTGCTATAACTCACCAGCCTCTGTGATACTGGAGTCGGAGGGGGAAAACCCAAGTCCACATAAGTCTGAGAATTCACCAATGTTGCTGCTGATCCTATGTCCACCAGCATTCTCAGTGGTTTGTTAAACACATGCACTTCATTGTGTAACTTGCTTTGAGACACCATCACTGCTGACATACTGTTCACATCCATGTTCATTTCATCCTCACTCAGGTTTGGAGAGTAGTAACCTACAGAGGCAATGTGTCCTTTCTTATGGCACCTATTACATCTTTCCCAGTGCTTAGGACATACAGTCCATTCATGTTGAATGAAGCAGTGTGCACATGAAGGCAGCAGAGCACAAGGCTGTCACTGTTGTGATACCGATTATCTATAGGACACTGAGGCATCTGCTCATTCTTGAACTTTCCTCTCAGGAGCAAAACATACGACTGCATCACAAATCATCTGATCAGCATAGGATTCTCTATGAACATTTGTCACAAAATTACGATGATGGCTAAATCCACATAATTCTACTGCCCATGCTCTATATGACTGTTTTGACCACCTTTGGCAGCAGTAACTCACACATCTGATGGGAAGAAAGACTTGAAGGTTCTTGTAAGGGGGTGAGCTGACACAACAACTGATACCCATGAGGTGAAATCCCCAACAAAAAAAACGGCCTTGCACAAGTTTCAGTCTGTCACCCCAGATGCCTGGAAATGTTGCTGCAGACATTTTTTTGTAAGTGATTCTGCTGCTTTGTCTTATGCATGGAATGGCAGAGGATATGTTGTAGGCAAGGCTGCAGGCTATGCCAATGTAGTAGTTAAACTGGAAATAAACAACTGTCAGCACTGGCTGTTGCTTGAGAAGAGATTTAAGCACTGCCTCCAGGAAAATTAAACTCAGAGGACTAATGAGTGAAGTGGAACACATGGAATTGAATACCATATATGTTGCCAAAAAGTGTTCTAATCAAAGAACACTGTAATTTATTGCTCAAACAGTACACACACATGGGAGACAAGGTGAAATACAATTAACAATGCACAAGTGGTCATCGGAGCCTTGCGCTCTGGGCTATACATTCATTAGTTCCAACAGACAATGCAGTCAGCAGGCTGCATATACAACTGCTGTCATATAAGCAAGACGGATGGCCTCTAGTGGATGAACCAAGCACCAACTTTATGCACAGAATAAGAAGTGGTGCACACATATAATTGGTAGTTACAACTAGAACTGATCATATTTACAAGCTGTAACTATGAGAAATAATCTTCAAAACATTGACCACACATGTGCAGTACAACAGACTCTGGCCACCATTTCATTATTTTCATAATAGGTTTTATTTTTTTCCTAACCTTAATTTTGGTGAAATTATTTTCTGTTTAAATAAACAGAAATTTTTTCATAACTTCTATATTTCCTCTACGTTTTTCTGTTTGTTTTTTGGTCTGTATTATCTTAGCTATGCAACTTCAGACACTTTTCATGTCCTCAATACTTTCCTTTTTGTCTAACTTCCATAATCTTTTACAAATCAACATAGTTTTACTCTACACAATGTCGGAGTGAGTCGAAAAAATTAAAAAAAAAATTTATTACAATTGAAATTAAATTATACTACTTTTAGCTTGTTCCTCAGACACATCCTTTCTCTCTTTCAAATCAACTTTCCTTCTTTTGTCTTCTGAGATGGTGTCCCCATATACAATACCCTCCAACCTATTCCATACCTTAACACAGGAGTAGGTCCTCTCTTGGTGCACATACCTTGTCTCCCACTTTATAACTAATATCTTAAGCAGCCCCTACATTATCAATAAAATTGTGCAGTACTCCGTATTACACAATATTATTGACCTCCTGTCGTTAATATTGAATATTGTGCAATATATTGTGTAATATACTGAAGGCTCTAACAAAATTAGGTCTACATCTACATTTATACTCCGCAAGCCACCCAACGGTGTGTGGCGGAGGGCACTTTACGTGCCACTGTCATTACCACCCTTTCCTGTTCCAGTCGTGTATGGTTCGCGGGAAGGACGACTGCCGGAAAGCTTCCGTGCGTGCTACAATCTCTATAATTTTACATTCGTGAACTCCTCGGGAGGTATAAGTAGGGGGAAGCAATATATTCAATACCTCATCCAGAAACGCACCCTCTCAAAACCTGGACAGCAAGCTACGTGGTGATACAGAGTGCCTCTCTTGCAGAGTCTGCCACTTGAGTTTGCTAAACATCTCCATAACGCTATCACGCTTACCAAATAACCCTGTGACAAAACATGCTGCTCTTCTTTGGATCTTCTCTATCTCCTCTGTCAACCCGACCTGGTACGGATCCCACACTGATGAGCAATACTCAAGTACAGGTCGAACGAGTGTTTTGTAAGCCACCTCATTTGTTGGTGGACCACATTTTCTAAGGACTCTGCCAATGAATCTCAAACTGTCACCCGCCTTACCAACAATTAATTTTATATGATCCTTCTACTTCAAATCGTTCTGCACACATACTCCCAGATGTTTTACAGAAGTAACTGCTACCAGTGTTTGTTCTGCTATCATATAATCATACAATAAAGGATCCTTCTTTCTATGTATTTGCAATAGATTACATTTGTCTATGTTAAGGGTCAGTTGCCACTCCCTGCACCAAGTGCCTATCCACTGCAGATCTTCCTGCATTGTGCTACAATTTTCCATTGCTGCAACTTCTCTGTATACTACAGCATCATCTGCAAAAAGCTGCATGGAACTTCCGACACTATCTACTAGGTCATTTATATATATATTGTGAAAAGCAGTGGTCCCATAACACTCCCCTGTGGCATGCCAGAGGTTACTTTAACGTCTGTAGACGTCTCTCCATTGAGAACAACATGCTGTGTTCTGTTTGCTAAAAACTCTTCAATCTAGCCACACAGCTGGTCTGATATTCCGTAGGCTCTTACTTTGTTTATCAGGTGACAGTGCGGAACTGTATCGAACGCCTTCTGGAAGTCAAGGAAAATTGCATCTACCTGGGAGCCTGTTGCACAAACTGGTTAGACTGTGTAGTCTCTGGCTAATACAGTATGGACTGCATTTGTTAGCCCAGTGTCGTATTTTAATGCTCTCTATGTCCATTTAAAAGTCATTGTTATAAAATTTGATGATGATGAATTGCATTTCTTCAGCTAGTCATATAGCTATGTAAATGTGTAGTTGTATAATACAATTCTAGAATGGTTATTGCAATGAGAAAACTACTGTAATACTGATCTTATTTTGTGGATGTATTTGTGGCTCCAAATGTTGTCTTCTCTGTTGGATGATGAATAGATCCAGATTTGTCAAACATTAGTGAATATACTCATTCACATTTTCATCACAGTTCGGTTTATTTCCCAACCAGAAATGGAAAACAATGAAATTTATGCATCAGATTTCTGCACTTTGACAAAAAGAGTCTTCTTGTGAGCACACACAGATTTAATACTGATAACTGTCCTCAGTTAACAAGTTTGTAAAACATTTCAAATGCATTTGCAATGTAAATCACAGTTTTCAACATAAAAAGTGAGACATGGCACACACTCTGTCCACAGCACAAATATTAACTTACAAGTCTGCAGCTAAACAATGACTGTTGCACTCTCACTCGAAATAAAGACTAATTAACTTTTGGCATGTATGGCAAATGTTATATTACAGCATGAAGCTTTAGATCATTCCAGAACTGGTAATTGATCAAAATTAACTTTTGCACATACTTTCCTGCATACATGAGTGAACAATTACAAAGAAAATATGCTTTTGAGGTTACATATTATTTTACATAATACTGAAATAACATTTTTGTAAAAATTATAGGGCATGCCACATCACCAAAATAATACTTGTTTTGTATTTTTGTCCATAAGACCGTTTATTTATGAAAAATTGAGGTTGCTTTTGAAAAATTATAAAAGTTCTTGATTTAATGGGCAATAAAGTGTTATGAGAAATTATGTAATCAAGATACTGTAAATTACAAAATATATGCCATTTCTGGTCAAATAAAACAAACTGAAGTTACATGATAATTAACTTCTTTTAAAATAAAAAAATAATATTGATGTTCCAAAGTAATACAGAAAAACTTGGAAAGTTGTGAAATGTAAAATAAATACACTCCTGGAAATTGAAATAAGAACACCGTGAATTCATTGTCCCAGGAAGGGGAAACTTTATTGACACATTCCTGGGGTCAGATACATCACATGATCACACTGACAGAACCACAGGCACATAGACACAGGCAACAGAGCATGCACAATGTCGGCACTAGTACAGTGTATATCCACCTTTCGCAGCAATGCAGGCTGCTATTCTCCCATGGAGACAATCGTAGAGATGCTGGATGTAGTCCTGTGGAACGGCTTGCCATGCCATTTCCACCTGGCGCCTCAGTTGGACCAGTGTTCGTGCTGGACATGCAGACCGCATGAGACGACGCTTCATCCAGTCCCAAACATGCTCAATGGGGGACAGATCCGGAGATCTTGCTGGCCAGGGTAGTTGACGTACACCTTCTAGAGAACGTTGGGTGGCACGGGATACATGCGAACGTGCATTGTCCTGTTGGAACAGCAAGTTCCCTTGCCGGTCTAGGAATGGTAGAACGATGGGTTCGATGACGGTTTGGATGTACCGTGCACTATTCAGTGTCCCCTCGACGATCACCAGTGGTGTACGGCCAGTGTAGGAGATCGCTCCCCACACCATGATGCCGGGTGTTGGCCCTGTGTGCCTCGGTCGTATGCAGTCCTGATTGTGGCGCTCACCTGCACGGCGCCAAACACGCATACGACCATCATTGGCACCAAGGCAGAAGCGACTCTCATCGCTGAAGACGACACGTCTCCATTCGTCCCTCCATTCACGCCTGTCGCGGCACCACTGGAGGCGGGCTGCACGATGTTGGGGCGTGAGTGGAAGACGGCCTAACGGTGTGCGGGACCGTAGCCCAGCTTCATGGAGACGGTTGCGAATGGTCCTCGCCGATACCCCAGGAGCAACAGTGTCCCTAATTTGCTGGGAAGTGGCGGTGCGGTCCCCTACGGCACTGCGTAGGATCCTACGGTCTTGGCGTGCATCCGTGCGTCGCTGCGGTCCGGTCCCAGGTTGACGGGCACGTGCACCTTCCGCCGACCACTGGCGACAACATCGATGTACTGTGGAGACCTCACGCCCCACGTGTAGAGCAATTCGGCGGTACGTCCACCCGGCCTCCCGCAAGCCCACTATATGCCCTCGCTCAAAGTCCGTCAACTGCACATACGGTTAACGTCCACACTGTCGCGGTATGCTACCAGTGTTAAAGACTGCGATGGAGCTCCGTATGCCACGGCAAACTGGCTGACACTGACGGCGGCGGTGCACAAATGCTGCGCAGCTAGCGCCATTCAACGGCCAACACCGCGGTTCCTGGTGTGTCCGCTGTGCCGTGCGTGTGATCATTGCTTGTACAGCCCTCTCGCAGTGTCCGGAGCAAGTATGGTGGGTCTGACACACCGGTGTCAATGTGTTCTTTTTTCCATTTCCAGGAGTGTATTTTCACACAACAGACCAATCCCATAGGCTCCCCTTTGTAATTTAGACTTGCAATTTTAGGTAAAACACAGCTGAAAAATGGATGGTATCACAAATTTCAGTAAACAAGCTTAGTATTGTAATCTACTATATCTCAAATGTCCCTGTAATTCTCGTTCATTATCTACATCTACATCTCTACTCCTCAGACCACCATGAGGTGCATGGCAGAGGTTATGTCCCATTGTACCAGTTATTAGGGTTTCTTCCTGTTCCATTCACACTTCGAGTGTGGGAAGAACGATTGTTTGAATGCCTCTGTACATGCCTCTTATCCTCACAATCCTTATGTGAGTGATATGTAGCGGTTTGTAATATATCCCTAGAGTAATCATTTAAAGCCAGTTCTTGAAACTTTGTTAATAGACTTTCTCAGGAGAGTTTGTACCTACCTCCAAGTGCGTGCCAGTTAAGTTCCTTCAGTGTTTCTGTGCATTCTACCATGGATTAAACAAACCTATTACCATTTGTGCTGCCCTCCTCTGTATATGTTGAATATCCTCTGTTAGTCCTATCTGATATGGGTCTCACACACTTGAGCAACATTCTAGAAATAGTCACACAAATGATTTGTAAACTATCTTCTTTTGTAGAATGATTGCCCTTCCTCAGCAGTCTACCAGTAAATAGCCTACCAATAAACTGAAATCTACCACCTGCTTCACCCATGACTGAACCTATGATGATCATTCGATTTCATATCCCTACAAAGTGTTACACCCAGGTGTTTGCATGAGTTGGCCGATTCCAGCAGTGACTCATTGATATTACAGTCATACAATACATTTTTTCGTTTTGTGAAGTGCAAAATTTTACATTTCTGAACATTTAGAGCAAGTTGCCAATCTCTGCACCACAGTGAAATCTCATCAAGATATTTATGCTGCTTCTCTCAGATAGTACTTCAATATACACTACTGGCCATTAAAATTGCTACACCAAGAAGAAATGCAGATGATATAATTACAGTTTCACGCAATTTGGTTGCATAGATCCAGAGAAATCAGTACCCAGAACAACCACCTCTGACAGGAATAACGGCCTTGATATGCCTGGGCATTGAGTCAAACAGAGCTTGGATGGCGTGTACAGGTACAGCTGCCCATCCAGCTTCAACACGATACCACAGTTCATCAAGAGTAGTGACTGGCATATTGTGACGAGCCAGTTGCTCGGCCACCTCTGACCAGACATTTTCAATTGGTGAAGGATCTGGAGAAAGTGCTGGCCAGGGCAGCAGTCGAACATTTTCTGTATCCAGAAAGGCCTGTACAGGAGCTGCAACATGCGGTCGTGCATTATCCTGCTGAAATGTAGGGTTTCACAGGGATCGAAGGTAGAGCCACAGGTCATAACACATCTGAAATGTAACGTCCACTGTTCAAAGTGCCGTCAATGCGAACGAGAGGTGACCGAGACGTGTAACCAGTGGCACCCCATACCATTACGCCGGGTGATATGTCAGTATGGCAATGATGAATACACGCTTCCAATGTACGTTCACCGCGATGTTGCCAAACATGGATGAGACCATCATGATGCTGTATACAGAACCTGGCTTTAATCCGAAAAAAATGACGTTTTGCCATTCGTGCACCCAGGTTCATTGTTGAGTACACCATCACAGGCACTCCTGTCTGTGATGCAGCGTCAAGGGTAACCGCAGATATACTCTCCGAGCTGATAGTCCATTCTGCTGCAAACGTCACCGAACTGTTCGTGTAGATGGTTGTTGTCTTGCAAATGTCCCCATCTGCTGACTCAGGGATCAAGATATGGCTGCACAATCCATTACAGTCATGTGGATAAGATGCCTGTCATCTTGACTGCTAGTGATACGAGGCTGTTGGGATCCAGCACGGTGTTCCATATTACCCTCCTGAACCCACCGATTCCATATTCTGCTAACAGTCATTGGATCTCAACCAACGCGAGCAGCAGTGTCACGATACGATAAACTGCAATCGTGATATGCTAAAATACGACCTTTATCAAAGTCGGAAATGTGAAGGTACACATTTCTCCTCCTTACACAAGGCATCACAACAACGTTTCACCAGGCAACGCTGGTCAACTGCTGTTTGTGTATGAGAAATCGGTTGGAAACTTTCCTCATGTCAGCACGTTGTAGGTGTCACCACCGGTGCCAACCTTGTGTGAATGCTCTTAAAAGCTAATCATTTGCATATCACAGTATCTTCTTCCTGTCGGTTAAATTTCACATCTGTAGCATGTCATCGTTGTGGTGTAGCAATTTTAATGGCCAGTAGTTTAGGTAACTGCATCATCTGGAAAAAGCCTGATTTTACTATTAATATCATCTGTAAGGTCATTAGTATATAATATGAACTTCAAGGGTTCCAAAACAGTTCCCTGGGGCACACCCCCGAAGTTACCTCTACATCTGATGATCACTCTCCATCCAAGATAACATTCTGTGTCTTCCCTACCAAAAAGTCCTCTATCCAGTCACAAATTTCACTTGATATCCCACATGATGGTACTTTTGACATTAAACATAGGTGTGGTACTGAATCAAATGTTTTTCAGAAATGAAGAAACACTGTATCTACCTGGTTGCCTTGATCCAAAGTTTTCAGTATGTCATGTGAGAAAACTGCGAGTTGGGTTTCACATGATCAATGTTTTCAAAATCCATGCTGGTTGCTATTGAGGAGGTCACACCTTATTAATTTTGAGCTCAAAATATGTTCTAAAATTCTACAACAAATTGGTGTCAAGGATAGTGGATGGTAGTTTTGTGGATCACTTCTACTACCCTTCTTGTAAACGGGTGTGACCTGTGTCTTTTTCTAAGAACTGGACACAGCTTTTCGTGTGAGGGATATACGATAGATTACAGTTAGAAGATGGGCTAATTCAGCCTCAAATTCAGTATAGAATCTGACAGGGATTCCATTGGGGCCTGGAGCTCCATTCAGTTTTAATGATCTCAGCATTACAGTATGCTAAACTGTTTATTTTGCACTATTTCTTATGTTTTGATGTGTAAATGGCTTCAGAATCACACGCATTCATTTGAAACTATTGGAAGTATATAGGAGTTTGCCAGCCTTAAGGTGTGTTAAATGAGTATAGTAATGGCCAAAACAAGAAAAAAGGACGTGGCTGCATCAATTGCCAAAGCCAGCACAGACTGCCGAGATTGACATTACAACAATGAGTAAGTGTGTATCTTCAACAATTTTACTCTCTTTGTCTGTTCTGTTTGCTATTGTCATCCATTGCTGGTCATGACTGAAGTGTTCTTGTATCATTGTATGTATATTTTATGAATAAAGTGGTGCAATTTGTAGCAACAGTATCCACGTATTATTCAGCATGAACACCGCCCGAACATTTCACATTGGTGGCCCATGACAACTGTACATATTCTATGTACTTTGCATATGTGCAGTGCTGCCTTCCAACCAAGACAATGGATGTCTGGAACCACTCAAGTCCAAAACTGCTATTGAAAGCAACTACCACCTTCCTTCCACATGCAAACACTGATATGCTGGTCCCATACAACAACATTACATGCTACCTTTTGCAGATCTGATTGATTTACATTCAAATGAGGTGCAGCACAGATTAATACATGCAAGTTCTATGGTATCCACAGTGGACTTTAGTGCCCAGGGACAACATTGCATTCTTACCTCATCTGATCCATTGTGTGCTTCCATGTCAGTTTTCGAGGTGTTGACTCTGTTCCTACCCTCCTACCCCTTGGTGAAATTTGCCAGCCAAGTCACGCCAGAAGGAAATTGAGTTTTCTATCACATCGTGGCCAATCAATGGGCTCATGTCTGACAATACTCCCAGATTGTCTCACTTAAGGCCACACAGAAAGTTTTCCAACAATGTTTCCATTGTTCAGTGGGTGTTACCTAAACTACATCAGTTCCTACCAGAACAACCACAAACTTGGTTCACCATTATTGAATTCATGTTCTCTGCTCACAACATGTTTGAAATATCCCACATTATTGTGCCACTTGGAAGAGCAGGCTTATATCATCAGTGAAATTATCATATCACAATCTGCTTTTAGTAAATTTGAGGCAGCCAAGGCAGCATTGCTTCAAAGACTGTGCACATCACCTAAGCAGAAAATTTGGTAAGTTATTTTCTTGGAATAGTTGAATGGACAAACGCCTTCACAGTTCTGGCACCACTTAAGGGCTCTA
This sequence comes from Schistocerca serialis cubense, assembly GCF_023864345.2. NCBI lineage: Eukaryota > Metazoa > Arthropoda > Insecta > Orthoptera > Acrididae > Schistocerca > Schistocerca serialis. Next base: position 419,887,687 of record NC_064644.1, read on the forward strand.
GTGGATCTCGTGTTAATTCTTGACAACAGACTGTGGGCCATACAGGAAAGTAAATTGCCTCATGAGACTCAAGCATCTTTAATGTGCAACAAAGGAGTAGTACAAGAGGTTAAGTTATGGATGGCTGACCACATTTTTGCATTATGTGATGGCCTTTGATACTACCCAGTAGCCACCAGCAGAGCATGTACTCGGTGCCCATATTGTGGTGTGGCACAGCAAGCAACTATTTCATGATGTGTCCCCTAAGAAGTTGTGGCAGCAATCTTGGGGTCCTGCTCAGCAGACAGTAAACCAGAACTGAACATGCCTGACATCACCCAATGCTCCCATCACAGGCTAATGCCTTCTGATGACCAAAATGCACTACAGATCAGCTGACAACAACAAACCACCCAGCCCCACCGCTGGTCTGGCCGCTAAAACTGGCCTGCAGAACCCACAGTGGTGCTGGTTCCATGGGTGCTTTGGTACGGCTCCATGTAAGTGCTCTCCCAGTCGTGAGCACCCAAACACCACTCGCAATCTTCACTAGGCATCAGAGGTCATGATGTTATGAATTATGCCAAAACCACAACAGTGTGAACCAAATTAGTTTGCTTCCAGCAGTTGACAACAATGGCTGCCTGGTTGGCTGAGGATCCAAAATCAGCATGATACTGAGTACCACCACCCTTCAATATGTAAATGCCTCTTACCTCATCTCAAAGCAGCAACTGGTTTGATTGTTACAACATATGTAATTACCATATGGAACTTGGACTTCGGTACCGGCCAAACTTTCACATGGCCTTTCATGCAATCAGAAGTGATGAATCCTTGTTAAGGGCAGATTTTCTCTACAATTTCCACTTGTGCACTGGCCTGTGAGAAAGCATGCCCTTCAACAGGACACTGGGCAACAGTGTGCAGTGTATGATCAGGAGGCCTTTAGTATAGACTGTTTCACATACTGGGCAGGCGTTCACATCTCCTGTACATAGGCTCCAACAGTTGTGTTCCTCACTTCACAATCAGCTGGCTGTAACTAATAAACTGTATTTGTAAAACAAAAGGGACAAAGTTGCACTACAAAATGATAATTCTTCGTTACACAAAACTGTGTGATCAGTGGACACAAGTGGTGGGAGGGTTAAACATCAGCTTTCATCATTCAAAGCCAATGTTGACCTTCAGTCACCACAGGAACCCAACCTCATGGGCATTTTGTGGACTGTGAAGGACCTACAGATGACAGTGCAGAACTTCCTTAACAATCACAGGGATGAAAAAGAGTGTAGATAATTGATCAGTTGCTCACTCAGGCTTCACTGGACTTGTATGGACTGGACATCCAGGTAATGACTGCATACACTGTACCCAAAGAGGAGCTTTGCTAACCATCCAACACTGCATCTCTCAGTGGAATCATCATGGTCAACATCATCCAGCCCCCATAACAAACTTCCTTCTGTGCCAACAACACACCTTCAGATTAGTGACAGTGTAGTTCGTGGCATGCCTTCCCCACAAGTGGGTTTAGTGCTTACCAACATATCATCCACCATGGTAATCAAGGGCGAGACAGTGAATGATATTGAAACTAGAGAGGGATCACCCAGTTTTTTGCAGGGCACAACGCCTCTCCCCTGACAAATTACAGAACGCAGAAGCTGCTGTAAACAAGTAGTTAACTAAGGCCATAATATGCTCTTCAAACAGCACATCAGGTTCACTGATTAATTTGTTTCTGAAAAAGACATTACATTTTGAATGTACTTGGAACTTTCCCAGTAGGTATTCAGTACCAAATATACAAGACTCCTCCCTTTATTATCAAGTGCTTACTTGGAAATACTAGTGCCAATTGAGGACATTCCTATAATATTTTTGGTCATTCCTTGTCACCTGAGGAAATCAGACTGATGAAAGACAGGATGAAATTAATTCATCTAATGCCTAGGCCTACAACTTACCAAGGATGAAGAAAGTTTTTAGACATGATAAACTTCTATTCATGACATATTCCATAGACAGCAGAAAGTCAGGTGCTACTGACCAGTGCCCTTACTGGGACAAAGGGGAAACAGACTGTACCATGGCCGATAGAGATGTTATGAGCTTTCGAATTGATTAAATGATCCTTACAGAATGCTGTGACTTTGGCTTACCTCTCGCCTATGGCCCCTTTCTCTATCAGGGCGGACACAAGTGATGCTGCTATCAGAGCAGTTTTACAGCAGGTGATGATATCCAGCGACCTCTACATCTTTTCTCTTCATAAACTGAAAGGGTCCCAACAGTTGTCGTTGGCTTATGACTGAATTGGTGGCACTGTAGGAGGTAGTGAAATACTTTAAAGAAAATATATAGTGTCAATTGCTAACACTTTTCACGGACCACTGCCCAATGGTCCATGGTAACTGTAATCCAAGTTGAGATGTGTCCCCTCCCCCTCCCCCCACCCCATCTCAACCCCCACCACTTCAGGCATCTGGACTTGATTGTGCAATTTTCAACTGGCATCCAACATGTGGATGCAGGGGAGGGGGGAATGTTGTGGCAGATTACATGCCTCACATTCACGCTCTTAGCGTGCTGATTGATTTCGAAGACTTAGCTACAGCACAGGATCAATACAAACAGCTAAGGCTACTCTTGAATGACCCAAACATGAGATTGCAGATACAACATTTGGACAACCAATTCTGGCGAGCGCCTGTGGTGTGCCCCACCATAAGGATTGTTATGGAGCACTGTGTTTGGCTGAGAGTTGAGGCAGATTGCAGGAAGTGATCACGTGACTGCCTTCCTTGCCAGAGCAGCAAAACGGGATGCCACATATTCCTGCCACAAGGCACCTTAACAGTATGTAAAGGCCGTTTTTAATATGTACACCAGGATTTGGTTGGACCTTTGCAAGAATCTTACAGCTTTGGGTATATCCTGTCAGCCATAGATTGTACAATGCAGTGCATTGAAGCCATTCCCTTGCATGATTAAACAATGGAGTCCATGGCATAGTCATTCATAAATATGTTGATGTCACGGTTGCCGGCATGTGGATTGTCAGTAGCAGCAGGCCTTAGCTTGCTACTTCTTCCAGCTGCAGCTAGCTTTTAAGTTTAATTCAAAGCAAAGCATGACTTGAAAATTAGAGCCTCCCTTACAAACTGAAAGATGGAGAATCCTGCTTTTGACATGGTTTATGCCTGGTGTCAGAAAAAACTTTCAGAATTTTTGGGATTGTGGGCATCCAAAGGGAGTGTCTTTTTGAATAAAAGAGGTATTTAAGATCATTTCAGTATATTCTGAAATTCTGGCATCCAAATGGGTGTGCCCAGTGTAGAAAGACAGACCACTTATGGAGTGATGGGTTTTTAGTGTTCTAAAAATGGATATTTCAACCACGCCTCAAGGGTCTGTAAATTACTGAATTTAGCAACCAGAAAATAGTGTGAAACATGTTATTTGTAATCTACAATCCACTTGTCCACATTTTAGCTCACCGGGATTCAGGACTCAAAAATAAATTCTTACTCACTGCTTGCAACGAAGAGCAGAAGGTTTGAAAAATTCAAAGTTCACTGATGATATTAAAAAAAACCTATTGTCCTACACACACAGACTTTAAGCACATAATTTTTACTACTTTAACTAGCACCTGGCACAGTGCAGAGCCTAAATCTCCTCAAAACTACATTATCTATAAAATTCTCATCTGCAACAAATTTTTCTAGTAATTTGAAATACAATTCTGCTTTCCTAAAAGTGGTAGGTTTTAATACTCCAGTCACCCATGTGAGACACAAAATGCACTACACCAAAATGAAAGCGGTTTTTAATTGTTTGTGAAGCACACAAAAGTTCAATTTCTAACAGTTTGATAAAAGTGTGATCTTAAAGTTTATCACTTGAAGGGTGTCTGTACACAGCCATCCAAGGCTCACATCCCTGGTCACGGTTAACATCACAACTTCAGTAATGCACAAAACAGGTGGGGGAGTGCTGCTGGGCAGCTTCAGAGAAAACAGTAAGCAGTGAATGGAAACAATCAGATTTATAAACACAAGTGGTCGAGGAATGTGCTCTCACATTCCTCACTGCATACACTGCTAGAGGGTCTTGCCAATTCACGTGGTGTCCATGCTGTCCATGGTGCAGTTGTGAAACTCTACAACTCTGAACAGCCAACACTGATGCATTCATCTCAGTATCAACGTCCAAATTCAATGATGATACTAAATCACCCCTCCCCACCTTTAAAGGTGCATGGGATTGGGGATGACCAGAACTGTGCTTCATCTGCCAGGGCAATGGGGAGCATTGTGTGGGTAAGCGCCGCCATTGGCTCCACTGGCATATCAATTTCCAATGTTTCTAGAATGAACTTTTCACTCTACAGCGGAGTGTGCGCTGATATGAAACTTCCTGGCAGATTAAAACTGTGTGCTGGACCGAGACTCAAACTCGGAACCTTTGCCTTTTGCGGGCAAGTGCTCTACCAAATGAGCTACCCACGCACAACTCACGCCCCGTCCTCACAGCTTTACTTCTGCCAGTACCTCATCTCCTACCTTCCACAGTTTTAATCTGCCAGGAAGTTTCATATCAGCACACACTCCACTGTAGAGTGAAAATTTCATTCTAGAAACATCCTCCAGGCTGTGGCTAAGCCATGTCCCCGCAATATCCTTTCTTTCAGGAGCGTTAGTTCTGCAAGGTTCGCAGGAGAGCTTCTGTAAAGTTTGGAAGGTAGGAAACGAGGTACTGGCAGAAGTAAAGCTGTGAGGACGAGGTGTGAGTCGTGCTTGGGTAGCTCAGCTGGTAGAGCACTTGCCCGCGAAAGGCAAAGGTCTCGAGTTCGAGTCTCGGTCTGGCACACAGTTTTAATCTGCCAGGAAGTTTCAATTTCCAATGTTTCCATCCCAGTGGGATCTTGTCATTTGCTGCATGGTCCACTTGAAGTTGCAGTGCTGCTGAGGCACTGAGTCTGTCAGCAAGTGCCCTGTCAGAGGAAGTGGTTCAACTGCCATGGGCTGCCAGTGCTGTGCCAGTTTGGTTATCAGCTGCTGATGTTGCTGCTACTAGTGGTAATGATAAAGTGTGCACAGGTTGTAATAGTACTGTGGCCATGTACAGAATAGGAACTGAGCAGCACCAGCTGTCTGCAATGTGGTCACTGAGAGTAATGGGGCTGGAAGCCCCTGCACTGTCTCAAGGAGTGGGGATCGCTCTCGAGTACATTGCAGCCGCAGCTGGTATCGGAGATGGATCAGGTGCTCCTGCCCAGCTGCAGTGAGGAACATTTGGCACCCCTTGTGGCTGAGAATGATGCCCAGTTCCCTGTCCAGCTTACAGCCCTACATACGAGCCAACATGGCGGCACTGTGCTGGTAGCAGGGTGTGAAACTGGGGCTCGTGGGTCATAGGGGAGCCTGCAGTAAATCCAGGAGTATGTGCAGCCTGCATCTATGCACTACCTCAGCCGGACTTCATACGTTAATTGCGGTGGACTGGTAGGTGACAAGAAACACTGCTAAGTCCTCATCAGTGGGCATCGACACCAGTGCCTTCCTCAATTGTGACTGAAGGTTCTAAACAACCACTTCACTTCTGAGTCCAATGCTGGGTGAAGAGAGACAGTGCTCATGTACTGTATGCCATTACATTAGCAGAATGCCTTAAATTCTACTGAAAGAAATTGAGGTCTGTTGTCAATCATTGATGTCTGGTGGGCTCCCTCTAAGATGAAAATGGTAGTGAGTGTTCTGACCATAGTGTACGCAGTCACAGTAGAGATGTGTGGCACATATGGAAAATTAGAGTTTATCAACTGGCAGCAACCCTGAAAAGGGCCAGCAAAGTCGATGTGCGCTCTGTCTCAAGGGCGCTCAGGCTGGGGCTGTGGGAAGAACTTCTTGCTGGTGAGGCTTGGCTTTGCCACTGTCTATACCTGGCCAATGAATGTGGTACCGAGCTAAAGCTTTGATCCTCCACATCACCCCATGGGTTGTATGTAGCAGCTGAAGGATGTGACAACAGTGTAGAGGGGGAACAATGACACAACATTCAGCATCATCTGTAGGCAACTAAACTACTCCTTTACTCCTTGAACATCAGGCATTGTATGTTTCCTAGCAAAATAATTTTGTGACTCTGAGTCTGACCCTTTCAGGGGACTCTCTGCCCAACCACTTTGCACTGCTGACACAACTAAATGCAAGCTGAGATGATGCTTAGCAGCCAGTGCTATTTTGTGAGCAGTGATTGGGAAATCTCATAAGGTGTGTTGCATAATCTTGTCTATGGCAAAACACACTGCTTCCAAAAGTTCAAACGCAACATTGTGGCCAATGGAGAGGCATGATAAAGCATAGGCTGGCTATCCGTGGGCCAAAAACGAATGAAATAATGGCAGCTACTCAAAAACGGAGCCCAGCATTGCAAACACCTCATCGTTTTGTCTGGAAGATTGGAACATGTACTAAAGACAGAAATGAGTGATTTGTGGTCTGCAAGTAAAACAAAATGAAACCCCACAATTAGGCCCTGAAGACCACACAATAGTCAACTAACTGGGAGAATTTATTCCCATAGAGGAAAAAGTGGAATTTTTAAAGGCCATACACAATGGCCAAATGTCTCCTTCCCATTTTGTGAAAAATTTTGCCACAACTGTGGGAGTGACTTAAAAACAAAAGCTGTTGGTTGCTCTTTACCATCAGCATTCTCATGTGACGGGGCAGGCCCAATCTCATATTGTGACATGTTGATTCCAAGGGTCAGGAGATGGCCCGGTGTGAATGTCACTAAGCATGGGATGACCTCAGGTGTGTTTCCAACTGAAAGAATGTTTTGTGGCATTTGGGAGACAGAACAAATGGAATGCCTTTCTTCCTCAGATAGTTCAAAGAATGTATGAGGTGAGCTGCCTGAGGAATAAAGTTTGTGTAGTAGTTTATTTTCCCCAGAAAAGACTGCAATTCCATTAAGTTTATCAGGCACAGTACCTTCTTGATTGCATCATCATGCTCTGTCATTGATATGATCCTTTTACTGCTTAACATATGTCCCAAACAGCACATGGACAGTGCAAGTATGTGCTCTTCCCTAGTAGCACACATCATACAAATCTCATCCAAATATTTTATGTACTTTGAAATACCAATCATTAATTCCTCTGTGTATCTTTGAAAATTCCTGATGCTGTGGCTATCCCAAAAGGCTATCACTTGTATTTACAATTTCTTAAGGGACTATTTATTAATAGGATTATTTACATCTCTGCATGTATAGGTAACTGCAAGAATGCATCTTCAAATCAGTCTTTGGAAAACAATGTCATTGTCATCAGCCCCCCCCCCCCTTAGGTTTAAACATTAAACCTAGAATCATCAACAGCATACAGACAAAACCTGATTAGAAAACCAAGAGAAATAAGCATGGGCGATCATGTCACTGTATACGAATGGTAATGTCAGCGACTGGAAAGCTTCAGATATATAAATACAACAGCTGACGAACATGCACTCACTTTCTCCATTGCCTATGCTGCCAGATGGTCTTGCTAATTCATGCAGCATCCAACAACCCATAGTGTGGCCGTGAAACCAAATAACTTTGAACAGTTAATGCAGATGTGTTCGTCTCCATATTGATATTCAAATCCAGTGACAATACTAAAACAAAGATCCCCATTGCGAAGCTTGACACTGAATTGTTTGACAAAAGACTTTGAGTGAATGAACCCATGAGACAACTTTTCAGGTTGCTTATATACTCTCAGTTATCTCAGGAGCAGACAGTGGAAATGAGATACTGCTTCAAAATCACCTGTGCCCCTGCCTCTATGCTCAGAAAGTGCCCTCTCTTCACATTGAATTACTAGTAACTTTCCCAATTGCGTTTGTATAAAGTCTTTTTTTCCTATCATAGATCCATGCTTAAAGAACATTTCACTTTAGTTTGATTTTTATATCTTATATAGCTGGCATGATGTTTTAAATGGAACTTCAAGTGGTCTTTACCATCTGAATTGTCCCTTCTGCATCCCTGTACCTTGTTAAATCAATTAAATGTTCTGAAATTTGGTAGATCAAAATTGTTTCCTATGCATAATATTATGCTGTAATCTCTGTACTCCTCTTATACCCAAACAGAGAATAATTTACAATTTTCTTAATTTTTATCCAAAATTTACAGTTTCTTTAAAAATTTGAAAATCACTGATGGTAACTTTATGAAACCTTCCACATCATATTTTTACACCAAAATACACATATTCTTAAAATTTCAACTTTGTAACTTTACACCCCGCTGGATGCAAAATAGTGATTTTTAGGGAAACTCAGTCAGTACTCCTCATGTCTACACCATTCTACTAGCAAATTACATAATTGTAACAATATTAAAATTTTGTGTTACATGGTTGCATAACTCTCTGTCTGGCATAAGAACAAGTAGGATTACACTTGGTTTGACCTTGGGGCTGTGTGGAAACTAGGCAGCTCAGGCACTTGCTTCCCCTCACACTAGACAGTCAAGATGGTCACAGAAGATGACCTTTTGCAGCACAAGTAGTAGCCAACACATAATTATATATATTATGGCATTCCTCCTGCCAGTTGCTCAGGCAGTATGCAGTGACCCTCACACATCTTAGAATTGGGCCCTGCCCTCTCACACATAGCTTTTCACTACAGCAAGAGGATCCCCCATTTTGTGATGCACATTTCTGTCCACCATATTTTAACAGAGTGCATTTTACATCATGATGCAAGGGCAGAAGCAAATATTGGTGGGGAACTGCCCTCTATTTTAGCTGATGGTGAGACGAGTATGACTAAACTTTTAAAGTTTTGTGATGTGTCTGAACTCTGGCCTAAACTTTTAGGCTGGAGGTTTTAGTGTGTTGTAGAGTGGCTGGCTTCTCCTTTTTATGTTCTCATGCTCAGGCAGCCACATCCATCTGCTGTATTGTTGTAGCTCCTATACCACTTTCTTCTTGTGTCATTAATGTTTTGCTACTGATGCAATACTTCGTTCCCTGGTTCTGTGTGGGGACACACATAGTTTACCATCTTTTGTTATCTATGTTTTACGTGCTGTTTTATCTTCCTGTTTTGTGTATTTTACTGATACTCATCTCAATCTGTTTTCGTGCAGGTACTAAAGACCTCGCTGTCATGGGCCCATACCAACATGACCATGTCCATGTCCACTACAGTAAAATCTGAATGCTTGGTGCTCCATAGCTTTCACATATTTATTAAAAGACATCATATATGTGCCATGAACTGTACTAAAAATGTTTCATTTGGCAAAAGCAGTTTCAGGTTCATAACCCATCATCAGTGGCATCTGATACAGAGAAACAAACAACTGTATGTGCACCAATTTCTACAAAATAATTGTACATATGTAGCAGTAATATAAGAGTACTTAACATTAAGCACTTCTATAGCAATGACATGCTTGCCAGTTTATTCATCATGGCCTGAAATATATTCTATAGCACTGTACACAGTTTTTCCTTGCCTGTTATGGCTAACCACGATCAATATTAATCTTCATCACGTGCATTGTGTCATTTGATTGCTACCGTTTATGTCAGACATGATCAAGAATTGTCACTGCCTAAAACTTGACAGTTTACTTACATTACTGCTATATATGTATAGTTATTTTGTAGAAATCTAAACACATACAGCTGTTCGTTCCTCTTTATCAGATACCACTGATGACAGGTTATAAACCATAAAACCAATTTTGGCAAATTAAACATTTTGAGTGCAGCTCATAGTGTATAAAGGATGTCTTTAAATGCACTAAAACTTGTTAAAAATGGTATCACATGGGAATACAATAATTTTCCAAATTGGCCAAGTTTCCAGATTATACAAAACACAATAGGTTACATAAAATTTGATAAGTATCATCCACAAAAGTATAAATTTGTGATCGTGCACATACTTGTGTATCTTCACACATTAAGTGTTAAATATGTCATCTCTGAATTTTTATTCCAAATTTGTTTGTTGTTGTATGTACATACATATATTATTCCTGTGTTGATTTGCTTTATGTTTCACTTTTTTTCCACCACATTAAGGAGGGAAACCTGTTTGAATTTCTTGCTCGAATTTTTTTTTTCCTTAACAGTTTTTTGCACAGTTCTGTCTGGGAGAAATGTGTGTGTTGCAAACTGCATATCACCATTTATGCACGCAATAACTTCTTCAGGAGGATCAATCTTTTCAGGGACATATTTTGCTGCTCCTCTTCCTGATCACCTGTGTTGCAAATTTTTTGCTGAAGTGAAAGTGGAGGGAGTAGATAGAAATTCATCACTTAGAATTCAGTCATCTGCATTATATTAAATGTGTTCCATTTTAATTAATTCAGCAATTATTGCTTCATTTTCATGAGTTTTTATGGCCGCTGAACCTCTTTCTTGACCTCCAAACCCCACTTTGTTAAAGCACTTGGTAAAAGTTTCAAGCTTTATTTCCGTTACTGACAAGCCAGTCCAACTTACAGCATCCAAGACAGAAACACACCATGCAAAAGCTAACACAGTTTTGGCTGTAGCACTAAGAATAATTAGAGACTGCATCAATCATCACCTATAGTGGGATATGAATGTTTAGATAACCCCCAGTCTATGGGTTGTGCGAGGATGGTTTAACCTGGGTTGATTCTCACCAATTTCACATTTGGTAACTTCACTTATGGGGCAGGTCACATTGCCTACAAAAAGGAGAACTTGGCAGTTTTCCTTTTTCATTTTGGCACTGAAAGAGCCCAGCCATTCTCCCATAAGAACACTCACCATCAATACCTTTTTATTGCTTCAACAAGTGACTGTAAGCTCACTGATGTCAGTGTTTTTGAAACACTGTGGTTTCTGCCATTTTTCCAGTCACCTGTGGCTTCTCCATTTTATCTAACATGTTTCCACACAGCAGTACAGTCTTTCCTTGCACATTCTTCTACCAGTGCACTTTTCACCTCTAATTGCTAGAGATATTGAAGGCAGTGCACAATAAACAGTTCTAATTTTTTTGTTTTGTGTGAAGGCGCAAAACCAACTGAGGTCATACGTGCCCGTGTCATGACCTTACAACACGAGTTAGCAAAAGAAGTTTACAGCAAAGTCCAATCGACAGAAGGAAAGAGTTAAAAACTAGAACTTCCCTTGGAGAAAGACTCACAAAATACACCATAGAGACAGCAGAAGTCCCACACTGGAACATAAGTGGTTAAAAAATTGGTACTGGATCAGGAAATTGTGAACCATCAAAGGTTAATGACAATCAGTACAAAGTGGTGAGGGATCACCACAACAAATGGCGATACCTAGCATGACAGTGCCCAATAGGCAAACTAGCTAAAATGATCTCACAAAAGGGCCGAGAGGAGGCCGGCCAAGATATTGGGAGAGGTTTAATTGCCCAGAGCTTGTTCCCATGAACAGAAGACCAGTGGCGATGCCAAAGTGACACCATTTGCAGACGGCACACGGAGATCATCCGAAGAAATAAAAGAGCTAGCAGACTGAGGTAGAACTGCAGTCTTGGCAGCAGCCTCGCTTCCCATCAGACAGGCGTGACCAGGAGACAGCACACAGCACGCAGACGCTCTGGAGGGCATGAGAATCTGTGCACATGATAAAGTCCATATCGCCGGATGAACTGAGTGGCCTGATAGAGGGCGAAGAGCTCTACTGTAAAAATTGAGTAGTGTTCTGGAACACTAAAGTCGGTGTAAATGACAAAGCGACATCCAACACCACAGTTGGTCTTAAGATTTATCAGTGTACACAAAGGTGGTACCACGAAATCGTGCACAAAGGTCGAGAAACTTACAGCAACAGACTGAATCTGGAGTAGTGTCCTTGGGAAGAAAATGAAGTCCAAGATGAACACGGACCGCCACGTGAAGCCAAGGCCGTGAAGGGTTCATACCCATCAGGAACATGAAGCAGCAAGCGAAAGCAAACTCCAGGAGCTAACAAAAGAAGGGTGTGCCCCGTACTGGCAGTCAAGAGAGTCATCAAAAAAAAAGGGGCCATAGAATGGGTGGCCGGGCATGGAAGACAAACTGCGAGCATTTCCGCCGAGGACATCACATCGATATGATAGTGTTAGTTCAGCAGATTCTGCATAGACACAATCAGGCAAATGTAAAAGATACCAGGGGCCAAATGTATTCCACGATGGTGGATTGTGTTAAGACAGCATAAGATGGACATGCAACGAATAAACAAAACACCCATAGTCTAGTTTCAAACTGATAAGGGATCAGTATAAATGGAGGAGGATGGTCCAATCTGTTCCCCAGGAAGTACCATTTAGGGCAAAGACACTTAGGGACCCAGGTATAGCATGTGGCCAGGTAAGACATGTGGGAGGACCACAAGAGTTTTCTATCAAGCACGAGTATCAGGAATTTTGTAGTTTCAGTGACCAGAAGAGCAACAGGCCTGGTAAAGATTGTGAAAGGAACCCTTGCACTGCCAGAAATTCATGCAAACCGTTTTGTCAATGGAAAAATGAACGCCACTGTTGATGCTCCACAAGTAAAGATGATTGAGACATCAAGTAGCCAAGTCTGTGGACAATCGCAATAGATCTCAAAGTTGTCAACAAAAAGGGAGCCAGAGATGCCTAGCTGGAAACACTCCATAGTAGTGTTAATGTCTTTAACAAAGAAGACGACACTAAGGACAGAGCCTAGAGGCGCCCTGTTCACCTGGATGAAGGTGTCTGACAAAACCAAGCCCACACATAACTTGAAACCTGTCATAAAAATTCCTAAAGGAAATAGAGCAAGTGGTCTTTGAAGCCCCATGTCTATGAGTACACAGAATACAAATCCCCCAGCATGTGTTGTAGGCTTTCTCCAAATCAAACACAGGTACAGTCTGGTATTTCCACAGAGAACTTTCTAAGACATGTGTTAACAAAGTGACGAGATGGTCAACTGTGGAATGGCACTCACTAAATCCAAATCGTCCAGTGGTTAGTAGATGGCAAGACTATCAATATACCAGCTGGTCATGAATCTCACTATCCATCATCTTGCAAACAGCTGGTGAGAGAAATGGGGCAGTAGCTATGAGGAAGGTGTTTGTCCTTAACCTGACTTGGGTACGAGGGTGGTTAGAACAGTTCTCAGAACACAATAGAAAAATAGTATTTACATCATTGAATCTAATCTACAAGGAGACTACATTGTCTCTTTGTAGATTAATGCACTTGGTCCAATGATGTTCCAGTGCCTTGATACCATGTTGAAAATCAGTTTCCTCCGGGCCTGCAAAATAGGTGTCAACTCCAGCTATCAATTCTTTGTTTGAAGTGAATCTTCATCCACAAAGAAAAATTTTTAGTTTTGGGAAGATATGGAAGTCTGAGTCATATTAGGTGAATAACACAGGTGTGGCAACAATTCATACCTTAGTTTGTGTAATTTTGCCATGACGACAGCATGTGTGTGGATGCGCAGTGTTTTGATGGAAAAGTACTTTCTTCCTTGCTAATCTTGCCCTTTTTTCTTTATCTTCTGTTGCAATTTATCCAGGTGGTTAGCATAGTATTCCCCAGTAATTGTTTGCCCAGTGGTGAGATAATCTACAAACAGAATCCTCTTCGCATCCCAGAACACTGATGCCATGTCCTTTCCCACTGAAGGAATCTTCTTTGCTTTCTTTGGTGGCAGAGAATCAGCATGTTTCCACTGCTTTGTTTTGTGTCTAGTGTATAGTAGTGACCTGTGGTCACAAACAAGCACAAAAAAATTTTGTTCATTTCTCCTAAACCGGCCCAAAGATTGTTCCGATATGCCCATTCTCATGGGTTTTTGATCCAATGTAAGGCACCCATCTTGCAGATAACTTTTCTATATCAATTCTTTGGTTAAAATGTGATATACCCTTTCAGATGACATCTGGCAAACATCAATTCCACACACTTTCAGTTGGTGATCCTCAATGACCATTTTGCACACTTTTGCAATGATTTCTGGAGTAGTGACACGTCTGTGCCGACCACTGCGTGGATCATCCAAGCTCTCCCAACCAAATTTAAATTCATTTGTCCACTTGGCAAGAGCTGGATAGGAAGGAGCAGTCCCCCAATGTATTCTGGAAATCAGCATGAATGTCCTTTGCCTTCATACCTTTATGAAGTACTTAATCACTGCTCGAATCTCGATTTTTCCATCTCCACAAATCACTATGCAGGAACAAGAGAGCCACATCACCGCCACAGCTCTCTTCGTAGTGCACTGACGTGGCACATGTTTACAGGCAATTGTCCAACAAATACCATGCGAACAATTCGTTGCGATAGCGCTGACCTCTCATGGTGATTCCGAGAACATTTCAAACCACCCTCGTATGTTTATGATAGTGGCTTCGTGCCAGCATCTGGGGAACATGCCATCTACTGAAATGTGATTGTGCATATGAAGGAGAAAGAACTTGCCCACAATAGACATGTGCTGTAACATCTGAATGTTATTCATCCAGCCATCTTGGAAGATCAGGATGAGGTGAGAGCACGGTCAAGCTCCCTCGCAGCAAAGGCAGCATTGTAGCACTCATGATTCTGAGGGGAAAAAGATACCATCCAGGCCTCCACTTGTCTCCAACAGAGGAAGGCAGGCTTATAGTTGAATGGGCTCCAAAACCACCACAAAATAGTGGCCCAAGGTGTTTGAGATAGCAATGGGGTCCACAATGACATCTGCTACAATCAGGTCAGAAATCGGGGAAACAACCTTTGTCTCGGGGCCGACAGAGGTTGCCCCCACATGACGAAGGGAGTGCAACTGTTTAAAGCACTAGTAAAGGAAATCCAGATAGTTTTTATACTATCTGAAAGAATGCAACAACACTGCGCACACAACTGTTTATAACAAACAGTTCACCATTGTAGGATGATGGTTAAAAATGCGGATGGTACATCTCCGCACACTAATCTTACCACAGCATGCGTCAGTTCACCAGGTGACCAGGATGCAGCTCAGTAAAGTAGAAGTTTGAGATACTGAACATTCTGCGGCAGGTAGGGGTTAAGCCTCCAGTTGGCCTTTAAATGCTGCTAGTTGGGTTTACAGGCAGGTGGGGGGTGGGGGGGGGGGGCGGGGGGGGTTGTGGCAGTCAGCAAACTGACAATGCATGGGAAATGATCACTCAAGTGAATGTCAGAGGGAACAGACCACTCTGACAAGCAGGGATGCCCAAATCTGACTCTGAAAGGAACGTGGGTGCTCCAGTGTTAAGACAAATGAGGTAGGGTTGATTGAGGTCAGCCAAGAGGGAATCTCCAACAGGTTCTCGAAGAGAACCAAAGGAGATATTTGCACAATAAAAATTAAGTAAATACATAAATAATTAAGGCAAGGGAGGTTACCAACAGACCAGCACTACTTCCCACGAATCTAATGCCATCCCGAGACGGGAAGAGGTGTGTAGGATGCTGCAATTAAAGAAGCAGCCACAATTCTTCCTTGTTTTATCTACTGCCACAAACTTTCCAGTGGAGAAGCATAACAAAGAATGGGGAAGAGCGAACAAACTAAGGGCAATCACCTTGGCAGCTGCCAAGTGTAGACTTCCAAGACTCACTGCTACACAGCACAGAGGCTGTAGGATTCTGTTCCAAGAAATCTATAGAGCCATTGGCATTTTCCTTGTCTCTGCCTGTGGACTCCAAAGAGGATCTCCAAATCAGGGAAGACGACCGACTGCCTTTGTTCATTTTCATAGAGCAGATGAACACTAAGATGTTTGTTGGCTGGAGGGATGTAAAGCCTGTACTCGTGGGAGTGTTGCACTTGATTTCGGTGCACGGGGTGAAAATTAGGTGGCTTTCTGTGCAACTGTAGGAGAAGACATGGATGCTACCACAATATTGGGTGACTTCCCAACTGCGGTACTGAATCTGAGGTCTCAAGTTTGCATAGCCAGGGCCTTCGTAGAACAAGGTATAGCCAGAATGATACTTTAAGTGCTAGATGGTAAAATGCACAGCCTTCAACTACCCAAAAACTTGCTAGCAAACGGGGAAGGAACTTTTTCCTTCGCCCAATCACAGATAAAAATGATGAGCTGGCACCGCCATCATTACAACTTATGCAGTGGGAAGGAGGATGCAGGCAATTGCTGTCATGAGCATCTCTAACACAACAACACAACACATTTGACCATGTTTTGACAGGCCACGTGAGTGGTTATAATATTGGCACTGGTAGCAACACATCAGGTTTGGAATGTATGGTTGGATCTTGCTGACTTCATAGCCTGACAATCTTCGATGGAAGTACTAGTCGATCAAATGTGAGGAAAACACACACACACACACACACACACACACACACACACACACACACACACACACACTTTTACAGTTCCACATTTATCAAGGTATACTTTATTTCAACATGTGGAACTGAAATTTTCAGCAGATTAAAATAAATCTGCAACAACTTCCACCACCGTTTGATGTTTTCATGAACACATTGCCTTTAAAAACTTGCTGCTCGTACTGTATCCTGACAATTTTCTGTCTTTTATTCAGCACAAATGTTATTCTCGAATTTTCACTGTCCGAAGTTCCTTTTTGTGTGGGGAGAGCATTAAAAATCATGAAGAATCCATTCAACATAAGATTTATTATAATTTAACTACATATCAGTCTTAACATAAGCATTTGCCCTTAACTACAAATCAGTCTTAAACACAAGCAGCTATGCTGCACAAAAATCAAAAATTATTTGATAACGAATATTAAGCAAGTACAGAAACTTTAACACCAAGTAATTTTATGTCATGTATTGACACAAATTATTGCTCCATATTTTCTTGTTTCTCGTTATCTCCAGCTTCCTTGGGAGGTGCACTCTGTGCAGCAGCTGGTTGATTTGTGTGTACAATGGGAACAATACGCTCCTTTGATTCTGAAGGTGGCAATGCCTGAAAGAATTGTAAGATATTAGTAGAATATTGTCACCTTTTCAATTCTTACTTTATGAAAATTTTAGAATACTTTATCCACACTTACCTTCTTTGGTGCCGTTATTGTAAGCACACCATCAGATGACAGTTTTGAAACCACTTGCTCAAGCTCTACATCATCTGGTAACTTATAACGCCGGGTAAACTGACGAGAAATATAACCATGTTCATCCTTTCGCTCATCATGTTTTCCCTCAACAACAATGAAGTCATCCATCATCTTAACAGATATCTCGTCAGGTTTGAATTGCTGTACATCAAGACTGACCTAAAAAAAAAATTTTTAAACCAAGTTTCCCATTTTAAACATGATGCAATCATGACATTTATTTTAAGGCAATAACATTTCCTAACAAATTTTTATTGTCTTGTTATGTCTTGTTAAACATTTTCATTTTACCTGAGTGGTACATGTTCTTACCCAATTATGAACTTTATACTGCTTCACATCATTTCCAGAAACGATTCTTAGGATTCTCTTAGCTACCATTACCTTAAAAACCAGCAGCAAAATTCAAAGGATTGCGAAAAAATAAGAGGCAATCAATTTGCTGTAAGCTGTGTATGATGCACACAAACCCTTAATGCTCCAATTTAACTATTTCTACCTGTCACAATCTTACGTGTGTGCTGCGTGGAGTGCTGCTGCAAGTCAAATCAAGGAAGGGGAATAACTCTAAAGCTGATGAAGTCTGTTCCACGACATGGATATGGATCAACCATCAACTACAGGTTAGTAGTGTTACTGTTATTTGCTTACTGATCAGATTTCTTTCCTCGCTGTTACATCTTACAAGGGAACCTCCCCATCGCACCCCCCTCAGATTTAGTTATAAGTTGGCACAGTGGATAGACCTTGAAAAACTGAACACAGATCAATTGAGAAAACAGGAAGAAGTTGTGTGGAACTATGAAAAAAATTAGTAAAATATACAAACTGAGTAGTCCATGCGAAGATAGGCAACATCAAGGACAATGGAACTGAAGGAGCACCATGGTCCCGTGGTTAGCGAGACCATCTGCGGAACGAGAGGTCCTAGGTTCAAGTCTTCCCTCGAGTGAAAATTTTAATTTTTTATTTTCAGTCTATGTGACAAACTCTTATGTCTTCATCAATTTTTTGGGGGGTGATTATCACATGCACAAGAAGACCTAAATCGGGCAAGGTAGAAGAATCTTTTTACCCATTTGCTAAGTGTACAAGTTAGGTGGGTCGACAACATATTCCTGTCATGTGACGCACATGCCGTCACCAGTGTCGTATAGAATATATCATATGTGTTTTCCTGTGGAGGAATCGGTTGATCTATGACCTTGCAATGAAATGTTTTCAGTTCCCATTGGAGAGGCACGTCCTTTCGTCTACTAATCGCACGGTTTTGCGGTGCGGTCGCAAAACAGACACTAAACTTATTACAGTGATCAGAGACGTCAATTAACGAAGGGACAGATCATAACTTTGCGAAAATAAGCTTTTCACTCAAGGGAAGACTTGAACCAAGGACCTCTCGTTCCGCAGCTACTCATGCTAACCACAGGACCACGGCGCTCCTGAGCCCACAGTTTCCTTGATGTTGCCTATGTTGCACATGGACTACTCAGTTTGTCTATTTTACTAATTTTTTTCTTAGTTCCACACAACTTCTTCCCGTTTTCTCGATTGATCTGTGTTCAGTTTTTCAAGGCGTATCTACTGTGCCAACTTATAACTAAATCTGAGGGGCGTGCGATGGGAAGGTTCCCTTGTTAGAAGCTTACAACAGAAAATAATTAACGATAGTATTTGATAGCCTCTTTTGGGGGAGGAGGTGGCAGCAGAAACAGCAGCAACTGCAATTCATATTGCTTAACATTTTGAACTTTTCTTCAAAATTTATTCAACAAATTAATTACCAGCAACAATTACACTACTTGGGTAATGTTCACGTAGTAGACCAGGCGAGTTCAGTTAATTTCCTTGTGATACCTGGATTTTGTAACTGTTTTACTTCACTGTCTTCCTACAGCTTGGGAGCCTGGCTATTACGTGGTATTTATCCCAGGGCACCAATAATGACTACATCAATTTTAACCTACTGACAACACTCAGATCAAGTGGTTTTAGATAGCCCCTCACAGGGGACTATCACCCATCTGACCAGATTTCCAGGTCATGATGTAGCCTGGGAATTGTGTTACAAAATACTGCTATGTGTGTCCACGCACAGCATGGCACCATCCTGTTGGAACCATACACCTCCCACACCCATTTCATTGATATGTGGACTTATCTGTCAGGAGGCACTGAAACTGCTTGTTCAGTTAAAATTATTCCTTCAGTTAAATTATTCTAGCTCCTAATACGTAGTTTACCTCTAACTGTTACCTGCTGTTAATGTAGGGTCAATGGAAGTGGTCCGAGGGGAAAAGGAGGGGCGGGGGGGGGGGGGGGGGGGGTGTAATCACAGCTCCAATTGTGTATATTCTGCCAATTTTCAAATAAGTGAGCCTCATCACTCAAGGAAAATAAGTCACCAGGCATGAAAACAAGGATTGTGCATGCACTTTCTCAACCAACAAAATTGCATTAAGTTCCTGCACCAGTCAATTTGCAGGTATTTTAGTTCATGAAGGTCTCACTCACAGGATGAGTACACAATCAACAGCAGCTGCAAATTTCAAAGCAGAGTAGCGAGTGGATTATAAAACGAAGCCCACAGTTTTCTTCACATCACCAGTTTACCTGAAGTTTTTTTGAACACTAATGCTGGCTAGGAACAAACATAGGGCACAATATTAAAACAGATACAGAATGCAAACGGCATGGCGACAATTGAGCGACCGTTCATGTATATTCCACTTCTGCCCACTTCATGTTGCCAACTAAGTTGAGCTATAACTATACCCCACCTTCAAATTGCCTACCTCCACTCTCTTCTGAGCAAATTTTGCTCCCTGGTGCCAATTTCAAATAAATCAGTCTCTCTGTACCATTCTGTCCATACGCATTAAGGAATTTTGTTGCAAGGAATTCCAGAGAATTCTGCCAATTTTCTAGCCATAAGTTTGTCCTTAGCACCAGCTTTGCAGTTTGGCAATATTCTTTAAAACTTCTTAATGCTGTTTCTGTAATTTTATTATTTCACCCTACACTAAGACTTAAAATGCTTTTAGTACTGTACCTTCATATTAATGTGCTTTATTTCATTAAATTCCCTCTAACCACTAAAGTGTTAGTGCCAAGGAGTGTTTAACAATAAGCAACAAGGGCTACATGTCAAACAATCTTATTTACACTGATATGCTTCGACAAAAACTGACTCACCTCCTAAAAGAAGTGGAAATGTTTTCTAGAAATTTAACTTATTTGGTGTGAATAAATAACAGAGAATGAAGTAACTAACAAGAAGATATCCCAGCAATACAATCTAATTTTGAAGCTATTTATACAGTGATGTAGGCTCTAGTGGGCCCTCATTTGCAATTAACTGAGGAAAGAAAAATTCGAATTTGTGTGTGACACTCAGTAGCATTAAAGTTATGTCCAGTCTGGTTGCATGTTGGAATGGGTAGGATAACTTAACACACATAAGGTTGTCAGTACCAAATCAAGCCAGGTGCACAATTTTTTTTTTAATTGTTATTGAAGTCACTTCAATAGTAATTTTTATTGAACTCTTTGCTCAAGTGCAATTTTAAGTATTGATTTCGATTTAATTTCTTTTGTTTTAACACCCTGTGTTCTGTCCACATAGTTACACTCATATCTATTTCTCATTTTTCTTGAATTTAGTTTTACTTATAAAAGTATTTTGTTCATAGTGCAACAGTTATTTAGGTTCTGTTATGCATGTATTACAATTACCACGCAAAAAATTGCACATCTAGTAAAAAACTAGATTTTTCACAACACTGCATAAACACAGTTCTTTTTTTTAACAGAGATTGGAATCCTCAACTAATTCAGTATTATAGATAAATGTAATTATATTTATTTTCACAAAAATTCCAACTGGAAAAAAAGAAAAGAAAAAAGAAAAAATGACAAAGAAAAGTGAAACAAATTAAAAAGTTCAGTGATTAAAATGATGTGACAAGGGAATAGAAATAAATTACAATTAAACTAATTAATAGAATAAAAGTGAAGTAATTTTGATAACTATTCTAAATAGTTGAGCACCTGACAAGGGTTGAACTGACAAGTTCATGCACAGGAAGCTGTGATGAACACACTGGACTGAGCACTATGTGACTTAACATCTGAGGTCATCAGTCCCCTAGAACTTAGAACTACTTAAACCTAACTAACCTAAGGACATCACACACATCCATGCCCAAGGCAGGATTCGAACCTGCAATTGTAGCAGCAGTGTGGTTCCAGACTGAAGTGCTTAGAACCGCTCGGCCACAGCGGCTGGCCAACCACACTGGGTAATGGAAGGATTTTGTGCGTGTTTAAGTGCCACAAAATTCTGACTCTTGTCAATTACTTGCAAACGAGGGCTGCCCCAGGTGAATGGCTGCAGTCTGCCACCCCTTGGACCTTAATTTACGTCACTGTGTAGATAGTTTGGAAAAGTCTTATTACACCACTGGGGACCTCTCCTTGTATGGGCAAGAGAGCCAAGCTACTGGGTGCAATACGACTAACAAATGTAAGTACAACTATGAACGAGCATGACACCTACAATTATCTCAACCTCCAAGGAAGAAGGCTGTTTCACAAAACCATAAAATATGTGATTAAATTGGCAGAATCTCCTCAATTCTGAAACAAAGTAAATGGAGAAAACAGCATTAACCCAATTTCAATTATAGTGTTAACACTTTTGGCCTCATTGCCTAGACAAGGAAAGGCCTTACAGAAACACAGTAGAATATATAAGAAAGGCACACAAATTATGGTAACAATAATAAAGACAGTTTTTGAAAGACTACTTTATGTGAGGATGGAGGCAGGAATCCAACATATTGGAACAGCTGCAGGAAAAGTTACTTTGCAATCTGAAGTATTATTTCCCCAAGTCACTCATCAATCCATACATCTTTTCTGCAATTTTTTGTGAACATTTGCACATGCTCTGCATGAGCACAGGTAAACTTTCACTATCATTACTTCAAGGGATATAGTCATTTGACCCCATAGTGCAACTATCAGTGCACTTGTGGGTTTTTGTCAACTTTCAGACAATACCGCCAGTAATCTTTCCTCAGAAGAAAATAAACTGGGCCATTTTTTTAGTTTGTGCTCTTAAAATTATGAGTTATTTGCATTTGGAGAAAAAAAAACTTTAAAAATTTGAAATTTAGCTTTTTATTGACTCCAGAAGTACTTGAGGGGTACACCTGAAACCTTGGCATTTAAGAACTTGCCAATACAAGATCTTCAAATATGAAATTTCATTCTACCACTTTAGAATAGTTTGGAAATTTAAGGTAAAGTTGATTTCTCTAAAAATGCTGGAAAGGCCACAGTCTAAATCAGAAAGTGCTTTGTTTTTCCAATGCAAGCATACAAGGTAAGAAACTGTTTGTGCATTGTGAATAGGCCATTATTCCAGTAGTACTCTAATTTAGAGATCTTTTGATATGTCTTACAGTTATTTAGTATTCCCCGGAATGGCAATCTAAAGCCTTCATGCCTAGAAAGCGAGACAATCCTAATTAAAAAAAACTTGTCTTTTCAAGACTCATTACCGTGTTTATGCTATACCTACAGAATCAAACTGGTTATGAACTTCATAATTTAACCAATTAGGAAGGCAGTTATGGTACAAATTGTAACACCTGTTGCATACAATGTATAAATAGCCTGGAGGCTTTATACCAGACTGCTACATTGAGTAAATTTTGTAGAAGTTCACAGCAGTCTTACGAACTTGTTTTGAATGTAAGTTATGGAAAGTTATTAATATACACTCCTGGAAATTGAAATAAGAACACCGTGAATTCGTTGTCCCAGGAAGGGGAAACTTTATTGACACATTCCTGGGGTCAGATACATCACATGATCACACTGACAGAACCACAGGCACATAGACACAGGCAACAGAGCATGCACAATGTCGGCACTAGTACAGTGTATATCCACCTTTCGCAGCAATGCAGGCTGCTATTCTCCCATGGAGACGATCGTAGAGATGCTGGACGTAGTCCTGTGGAACGGCTTGCTATGCCATTTCCACCTGGCGCCTCAGTTGGACCAGCGTTCGTGCTGGACGTGCAGACCGCGTGAGACGAAGCTTCATCCAGTCCCAAACATGCTCAATGGGGGACAGATCCGGAGATCTTGCTGGCCAGGGTAGTTGACTTACACCTTCTAGAGCACGTTGGGTGGCACAGGATACATGCGGACGTGCATTGTCCTGTTGGAAGAGCAAGTTCCCTTGCCGGTCTAGGAATGGTAGAACGATGGGTTCGATGACGGTTTGGATGTACCGTGCACTATTCAGTGTCCCCTCGACGATCACCAGTGGTGTACGGCCAGTGTAGGAAATCGCTCCCCACACCATGATGCCGGGTGTTGGCCCTGTGTGCCTCGGTCGTATGCAGTCCTGATTGTGGCGCTCACCTGCACGGCGCCAAACACGCATACGACCATCATTGGCACCAAAGCAGAAGCGACTCTCATCGCTGAAGACGACACGTCTCCATTCGTCCCTCCATTCACGCCTGTCGCGACACCACTGGAGGCGGGCTGCACGATGTTGGGGCGTGAGCGGAAGACGGCCTAACGGTGTGCGGGACCGTAGCCCAGCTTCATGGAGACGGTTGCGAATGGTCCTCGCTGATACCCCAGGAGCAACAGTGTCCCTAATTTGCTGGGAAATGGCGGTGCGGTCCCCTACGGCACTGCGTAGGATCCTACGGTATTGGCGTGCATCCGTGCGTCGCTGCGGTCCGGTCCCAGGTCGACGGGCACGTGCACATTCCGCCGACCACTGGCGACAACATCGATGTACTGTGGAGACCTCACGCCCCACGTGTTGAGCAATTCGGCGGTACGTCCACCCGGCCTCCCGCATGCCCACTATACGCCCTCGCTCAAAGTCCGTCAACTGCACATATGGTTCACGTCCACGCTGTCGCGGCATGCTACCAGTGTTAAAGACTGCGATGGAGCTCCGTATGTCACGGCAAACTGGCTGACACTGACGGCGGCGATGCACAAATGCTGCGCAGCTAGCGCCATTCGACGGCCAACACCGCGGTTCCTGGTGTGTCCGCTGTGCCGTGCGTGTGATCATTGCTTGTACAGCCCTCTCGCAGTGTCCGGAGCAAGTATGGTGGGTCTGACACACCGGTGTCAATGTGTTCTTTTTTCCATTTCCAGGAGTGTATATTATGTAATGCTACTGAAGTGCTAGTTTAATTCTGGTTTAAGGTATAGCATACTCTGTTTGCTATTAATGTGGAACAGTGCACACATGAAAATTTTACGTGTGTTGATATGATCATCAATCGTGGCTTCGTTTCTGCTGGTTCCTTTTAAAGTGAGAATGCCAGCATCACTATTGGTGGTACACCCAACACTTGGGTAACAGCAGCCACAGGTTAATTTTTTTTACTACAGGTTCCAATGCCTGACGAGGTTTTCTTCCACAAAAATCCCATTTTTTGTAACTGTCAGAGGCCAAAGTGAGAAGAGGTCTCTTAAAATCCTAAGCTTATGTTTACATTAAGCTACTTTAATTTCTTCTTTTACAGGTTTCATTAAATTGTTGTAATATAATGTCATGAGGGAAACTATACTGCTGGCCAGATTTCACTGATGTACCGAGCCCTGGGGCACCCCATAATTAACTTTTTAATATTCAAAATGGTACACACTTCCCTCCTGAGCAATATGTACTCTTGTTTCCTTTGAGTTAACTATGACTAACCACTTGTAGGAAATACCACGGACACCATAATTACACAGTTTTAACAGCAATGGGTTATGATTTATAAGATCGAATGCTTTGGAAAGCAGAACTAAATTTTATATTCTAAGATCTTGTAATGGTCTTGCGTAAGACCTGATCAACTACAATTTATTGATACTAGCTAAGTGGTCAAACTTTTTCTTATGTGGGACATTCGTGACTTCAGTTTTACTAAAACCTTAATACTAGCCAAACTTCCTTTAGGAAACTTGCGTTTGATGGGCAATGTCTCTAATGGCAGTGTGGTCAGCAACACCCTACTCTCTGGGGTAGCATCAAGTTTTTCAGCATGATAAAATATCCTGAGAATCAAAACCTAAAAAAAAAATTTTGAAAGAACATTACTGCAGTTTAATATAAAAAAGATGTACTGACAAGATTGATCAGACTCAGACCATTATTGACAACAATAATTCAAGTAGTGAATGTTAAGCAAAAGTTCTGGAAATAGCAATCCAACTATCATAGTTTAATGTTTTTGTATACAAAAAGCAAAGTGAGGTGTCAGGAGTCTAAGTTAAAAAAACAGTTTTTAAAATAATTCTGAAGAAAATTTGAAAATGCACAGCACATTTGAGAAGTAAAATGCATTTGCCAACACTCTAAAGCACGATTTTCATAGTCTCCAAAATGGCTTGTCACAAGCAAGTTCACAGTAAGCAATAGATCCTCAAGAAAATAATTAGATATTATTTAACCCAGGACTCAAGTGAACTAACAGAGCACGGAGAAAGAAACAGCAGAAGTGCAGGCAATCAAGAGAGGTAAAACCCAGTTTGATAGAGCCACAGCAAATTCTAATCATGAAATTAAAAATGGTCTAGGACATAAATACAGATTTAGCCAGAAGAGTTTAAACAACAGGTTTTAACAACAGATTTTAAAGTCAATGAGAACTCTGAACAATAGTGACAAAGTTAACAAAAATATAATGAACAACTTTAGTTATTGTTCAAAATTTAAAAGAAAAAACATCAGGGGTTAAACATCTTAGGAGCAACCATCCCACTCAATGTTCCTGGAACAAATAAAGAACTTAACATAATTCAGAAATTATGAATTCACGAAATCAGGAGTTGAAAAATCGATCTTCTCTAATAAAGCATGTGACTAAAGAAATAATTTAATCTCTTTTGGATGGATGGAGAGAAATAATCCAAATAACTAGAGACTAGTATCTAGCTAGTTTATATTAGAAGTGTTTGTGTGTAATAAGTTTAGCACATTCTTACAGAATTTTAGACTTACAGTACAACATGGTTTCCAGAAAGGGAATCTACTCAAACCAGTATATCAAGCCAAAGAGTGTTATAGACGCATTAGACAAAAACTATCTGCTATGTTTCTGCACGATCTTGTCTGATGCCTTTTGACAATCAGCCATACAGCACTGAGAAATGTGAAATATGGCATACAGCAACATACAATGCAATAGATAAAATG
The DNA here is from genome assembly GCF_023864345.2 of Schistocerca serialis cubense. NCBI lineage: Eukaryota > Metazoa > Arthropoda > Insecta > Orthoptera > Acrididae > Schistocerca > Schistocerca serialis. The sequence goes on from NC_064644.1 coordinate 419,914,039, forward strand.
CCCTAAAGTAGTATGTGATAACATAACCTGGACACAGGTCTGTAATAGGTGATTTTAAGGAACACCACAACGATCTGTACAAGTCAAATATCTATTAAACTTATTTGTAAACAATATTAAATTCAGAGAGAACTATGAACGGCTGTATGCTGATGACACCACAGTGAATGAGAAACATTGGTCATGAGAAGAGAGTCGAGTTCACATATATGCATAGACTAAACAAGATGGGAAGAAACTACTTCTACAAAATTTTTGGGGATTATAGTTGACTAGCTTCAATGGGAACATATAGACAATGCTTGTTAGGACCACCTACAAACAATGTTTCATGCAGAACTGCCTTCAACGACCTTAAAAAAAAAAGTTTCTAGAGTAGAAAAAATATGTAAATAATGAGGAATATTGTTATAACTAGTATGTAGTGTAATCATACTGAAAATATTCAATTTATGTAAATAACATATGTTTTACACTTAATATGTAGGCTAAATATTTTAAGGTATTGCAATAAGTTGACCTATCATATATTAGGAGTGCACAAACTGCAAACAGTCAAATGAGAAAACATGTGGGCTACGAGATTCGTTGTGGACGACTTTTTAGTCTTCACTGATTCTTTGTGAAGGCGTCTTTACCACTATTAATAGATGCTTGCTTGGCGAAGTTACTGGAATTTCTTTTGCGATGGACGCGGCGCGAGGGGGAGGGGCGGTATGCATTGTTCTGTTAGCTGTTAGAAGTACCCTACCCCTTACTGTCAGCTGCGCAACAGATAAGGTGTTCATTCTCCGAGAAATTTCCTTTAACTTACGAGAGGTTAAAATTATTACACACCTTGAACTGGTAAACCCCGCCGCCGCCAAAGTAATTTCATTAAATGGTAGCTTTCCATTCATAATAAGAAAGGACGGGGCGGGGGCACAAGGGGAAAAGGGAGAAGGATCTAGAAATTTTAGCGTTTAGGAAGTTCCTCACCCCACAGCCCCTTTTTGAAGCATAAAACGAACCACTTTTTTTGACAACGTAAATAATTTTAACACTTACCTCAAACCCTTCCTTCTTGTTTTTGATGTTGGAAGTACCACTTCGGCTAGTAGGCTGATGGCGCCAAGGTCTATAATAGCCAGATAGCAATGGTACAGAAGTAATACGAGGAGCTATGAGATCGTCCGCAAGCATTCCCAGACCGAAATTCTGATCGAATAGGGAAGCTGGCTGGTTTAGCTCTTCAAGGAGTCTGACAACCATAGGTAGAGTCGCCATCTATACCGGAATAACAAAAACATCAATACTTTAAAATTGTTTTACAATTTTGTAACAAATACAAGACAGAACAACTTGCAACTACACTCCAAAAATTGATAGTATACACACGTTTCCTCTTACCTTTTCTGTTTGTAGCAACAACTGCTTTGAATGAAAAGGCAACAAATTAACCAGCGTAACTCGACGATAGCAGTAGCGAGCGGTACACGACACAATCTCTCAGAGGCCGCTGGGCGCTGGCGTTTATATAGGCGAACTTCCCGCGTCGAGAACTTTCGTGACTCTCCTGGCTCTAATCGATAATCAACATGTAGCGAATGTTTCTAGCACAGAATTTCAAACCAATGTATACAGAGTATTGTAACAAATGCAAGCTGTGTTCGTAATTTCATATAACAGAGAACCAAAAATTGTTTGTTATTTCTGATTTTTTTTTCAAAATTAATGACACGATAAGTACATACCTTCTACTGCGAAACTACTTTGACTGATACTAAATAATAATCAATTGCTATTAATTTTATAAATACATATAAAATACAATGGCAAAATAAAAATGATTGTACGACACGAAAATTAATGTGTCTATTTGCGATTTGATTGCTGGAAAATGTATGTAATTTTTCTAAAGGTGGGCTATTAAAAGTTGGAAAGCAGATCGCGCAAGATAAAAACCATACTACTTATTGTTCCTATAGATCACAAACTCTTAGAAAATGAAAAATTACAAAGTTAAAATGTCTGCAAAGAGGTAAATCGAATAACAGCCCCAGTAAACTCAAATGACAGTTACAAAATATAAAGTAACGAAATACCGTAGAGAGAGAGATTTTTGACCGTGCTTTTTAACAACTGAGATTCATTCGTACGGTATTGAGAGTAGGCTTACTATTGGCGTATAAACTATTTTACGCAAATGCGTGTGTAAATATTTAAAAATAATAAATAAGCAGAAGAGAGCGGTTGTAATAAAAAAACTGAAACTAATATGATGTAAATAGCATAAGGGACACAGAAATATTTCGGAGTCCCAGTCGCGGACGTAACTGGCGACTATCAGTTGCTTATTATACAAATACTTACAATAACTTATGAATATGGTCGTTGTTTGACGCGTATGCCTTGCTCGTCCAGAAATGCCGCAGGGTTACAGTTCATTCGTTTACAATATATTAGTACCTTTGCAATCGAGAAACATAAATATCTTAATAAATTAGGGTCCCAGTACCACTTAATGCACTGCTTAAAGCTGTCACTTTCTGTTGTGACATCCTTTCCATGAAAAATAACTAATAATTGATTAAAAATGCCCTTACAGTGATACCTATTTAGGCCTAGTGTGGTTTTCACAAATGAGCAGCATCTATATTTGGGATTAGTCCTTTCATTTGACTGTTGTACTAAAAAAGCACTGGGCAGTTTTTACTCTTTTGTTTATTACTTCTGTTACCAGTTGTTGTCATCAGCTACCAAAACACAAAAACTTATCCTGTTCAGCTTCATGTGAATGAAGCAGTTGAACACATATTGGCTGTAAATATTCGTAACTGCATATCTAGCAAAGATAAGTTTGCAGTTGTCAAATTATTTTTTTTTTCCTAGATGTAATTATTCTCACTAGTTCCTTCTGTAGCAACAATATGTTCTCACATTCTGCAGAGCGATCTCATAGCAGAATATGATAGCAGACGTTGCTGTGAAATAAGGGATAGCAGGCCAACAGCCTTGCTGCAGTGGTAACACTGGTTCCCATCAGATCACCGAAGTTAAGGACTGTCGGGCTAGGCTAGCACTCGGATGGATGACCATCCGGTCTGCTGAGCGCTATTTTGGCAAGCGGGGTGCACTCAGCCCTTGTGAGGCAAACTGAGGAGCTACTTGATTGAGAAGTAGCGGCTCTGGTCTCAGAAACTGACATACGGCTGGGAAGCAATGTGCTGACCACATGCCCCTCCATATCCGCATCCAGTGACGCCTGTGAGATGAGGATGACACGGCGGCCGGTCAGTACCGTTGGGCCTTCCGAGGCCTGTTAGGACGGAGTTTAGTTTAGTTTAGACTGCCAGTAGGTATTATCTGTAATAAAGCATAACATTTTCCACAGAAGGTAGAGGGCTAATGAAAGCTTGATGCATACATGTACAATGCGCTCTTTCCAAGTTAATGTACTGTTGATGAAGATATTTCATTGAAATGAACATTTGCTCATTGTACAGCGTGCAAGTTACTCTTCAACCCTAGTGAACAATATTAGGCCCCTCTGTCAGCTGCGAACTGTAGAAGCCGACAAGTTGTCCATCTGAGCTTAGATCAGTGAAAAAAAAAAAAAAAAAAAAATAGAGATCCTCATGGCATACTGTGTTGCAGTTTCACAAAGGACATGTGTTAGTTACTTCTGGACTGTGAAGATGCTGCTGTGCCTCTTGCAGCAACTCAAGATTCCTTTTCTGCCACAGTCAACCATGCCTCCCAGTCAACCTGAAAAATTGAGTCAGCTGACATTAATATTTGCACAAACTAAGTTGACACTCGGTGCATTGGCTGTTGGGAGTGACTAAAAAGGAAATGCCTTTACGGTCACTCCCATCAACCACCACTCCACGTGTTAACTTAGTTTGCACAAATAATACTATCATGCATTTTATATCTTGACACATGATTTTCTTATGGAAGCAGTAAATATGTCAAGGTGCTGTAGTTATCTCCTTTCATTCTTTCCCACTACTCTATGACCTCTAGGTAAATTAATCTTTGATTGTGTAGTGTGCATTACTTATGAAGAATGTTTTAGCTGCCTTTTTACAGATGTATTTAGTAATGCTTTTCATTCCCTTTGGCAAGTCATTATTCAAATTTATCCCAAGACATAAAATTCTATTTTAAGTTTTTTGTTCATTTTTCCCGGGTAAATGTAAATACAAATTTATTTTATTTAAATAAATAAATAAAACAAATAAATGTATCAAGAATCAAGAATTTTTATTCATCATTGATCCGTTTACAATGAAATAGGCTTTGTCATTGGAGTATAATACAGAAAGCAGTTAACAAAGTGAGTCATCAAGTGGATGAACAGGTATGTGACTATCATAACACAGATGATCACTGTGCATCAAGATGAAAGACATTAACTGAACCTACAACTTCAAATATAGATTCAAATTGCTCTCAGAGGAATACAAACAGAGACAAACTACTTACTTTTTTACAAGTTAACATATGTTGTATTAGAAATAAGATATTAGAATTAGAACATTTATGTAACACTGAACATGTAGATGTTATATGTGTATCTGAGCACTGGTTAACCCAAGAACAAGTAAATATGTTTGTTCCCCAAGGGTATGTTGTGGGAGACATGATATGTAGAAAACAGAGAAAAAATGGTGGTGCTGGAATTTTTGTCAAAGAAGGAATAAAGTTTTCTAGAAATTATGTATCTATGTACTCCTCAGAACTAGATGGGGAGTTTAGTTGTGTAAAACTAATGAATGAAAATATAGTGGTAGTTAATCTTTATAGGTCGCCAGATGGTGATGTAAATTTGTTTATTGAACAATGTGAATTAATAGTTAGAAAAATATTGAAGAGTAAAATAAAAATTGCTATATGTGGTGATTTCAACATAGAAATGGTAAACACACACAGAGGCCAGTTGCTAGGACATTTTTGAATATGCTAAGATCATTGTACAAATAACCGTGCCACACATAGGAATGCCTGCATAGACAATATTGTTGCGAATTTGCATAGGGAAGATTTTACTGTCAGCCTTGCAGGAAGTGTACCTGCAGATCATGAACCACTACTCCTTACACTCTGTAAGAGGCAGCCAGTTAAAAGTGAAGAACCTAGAGTAGTAATAATATGAGGACAAAAGGAAAAATACATAAGTATATTTGTTGATAAATTAGGAAGTGCAGATTGGGACTTTATATATAATTGTCAGTCTGGAAAAAGGGAAGCTGAAATTACCTTTGATAACTTCTTTAAAAAGTACACAGATTTATAGTATTGTTGCTCATCAGTAAAAAAAATTAGATATCCAAGTGAAATGAAAAAGAAAAGTCTGAATTGGTTTACAGAAGAGCTAGCAGAAATTAATGGAAACATGCATATGCTGTACCAGATACATAAGCAAGCCGCTAACCAAGGAGCAGAACAGAGCTTGAACATTCAAAGGTCATATCTGAAATGCAAGAAATACTACAAAGCTAAACTTCTTCTGGCAAAAAAATCATGTTGTTGTTGTCTTCAGTCCTGAGACTGGTTTGATGCAGCTCTCCATGCTACTCAATCCTGTGCAAGCTTCTTCATCTCCCATTACTTACTGCAACCTACATCCTTCTGAATCTGCTTAGTGTATTCATCTCTTGGTCTCCCTCTTCAATTTTTACCCTCCACGCTGCCCTCCAATGCTAAATTTGTGATCCCTTGATGCTTCAGAACATGTCCTACCAACCAGTCCCTTCTTCTTGTCAAGTTGTGCCACAAACTCCTCTTCTCTCCAATTCTATTCAATACCTCCTCATTAGTTATGTGATCTATCCATCTAATCTTCAGCATTCTTCTGTAGCACCACATTTCGAAAGCTTCTATTCTCTTCTTGTCCAAACTATTTATCATCCATGTTTTACTTCCATACATGGCTACACTCCATACAAATACTTTCAGAAACGACTTCCTGACACTTAAATCTATACTCGATGTTAACAAATTTCTCTTCTTCAGAAACGCTTTCCTTGCAAAATAACTGATGATGGTCGAAGTAGAGAGGATATAAAACGTAGACTAGCAATGGCAAGGAAAGCAAAAAATCAAGAGAACTATATAAAAGGGCTCCCAATAAATGCAAGGCAGCATGGCAAATAATAAAACAACAGAATACACCAAAATTCACAGAAACAACTCTGCTTGCACCTGAGGAATTAAATCAATACTTTTTAAACTCAGTTAAAGAAATAAGTAACAGTATTAAAGCAACAAATTCATCTGCAATGGACCTTGTTGGAACACCACTGCCTGTTAACCTGGTATTTCAATGGAGGACTGTCACACCTGCCGATGTTATAAAAGCTGTATCCAAATTTTCATGTTCTAAAAGTATGGACTGTTACTGGTTATCAAATAACATAATTAAAAATACAATACACTCAGTCGCCAAACCATTAGCTTTTATTTTTAATAAATATATAGAATTTGGAGTATTTGCAAATGCACTTAAGGTATCAAAATTTGTCCCAGTTTTTAAAAAAAGGGGACAAACATCTTCCACAAAGCTACAGACCATTCTCTATTGTTCCAATATACTCAATGATATTTGAGGCACTGACACACGCACAAATAAGCAGCTTCTTTGAAAAACGCTATATCCTATGTAGCAATCAGTTTGGTTTTTGTAAAGGCAGAAAAACAACAGGGGCTATCTTGGAAATCATTGACCAAACCTTAACAGCTTTTGAAAACAATAACATGGTGTCACTGGTATTATGTGACTGAAGCAAAGCTTTCGGCTGCATCTCTGTTGACATAGTACTGGGGAAACTAGAGTTTTATGGGTGAGAGGGAGCACTTTAGCTGCAATAAATTCTTATTTAAGTAACCAAAAACAATTTGCTTCAGTCAGAAATGTAAATTATTGCATAATGGAGATCAGCACAGATGTACCACAAGGGTCTATCCTTGGACCCTTCTTCTTCATTGTAGCTATTAATGATTTACCTTAAAACATAGCCCACCCTCTCGTGTGTTATGCTGTCGATACAACACTACTTACCACACATCAGAACATTTCAGAGCTGAATAAACTAACAAAAGAAACACTTGATAAGACCCTGGACTGGTTTGCAGCCAATAAGTTCCCGTGCAATCTTGATAAAACCCAACAACTTTTAATGGGAACATCAAATGAAGTAGGCAATAAGTCGGTAAAACTCTTAGGTATTCACATTGACTCTAAAATCTATTGGGAGGAACATGTCAATCACGTATGTGAAAAAATATCTTGAGTGGCATACCTCATCTTGAAACTAAGAGAGGTAGTGGGCTTGGAGTACATTAGGGTGACATACTTTTGGCTATTCCAGTCACATATTTCATATGGTCTGATTATATGGGGACACTCCCCTCACATCAAGAACATCTTGAAATTACAAAAAAAATGTCTTATGCATAATATGTAAAAGAGGTCATAGGGAGCACGGTCGTCCTCTTTTTTCCAGACTCAGAATACTCACAATTATAAATTTATACATCTATGTGTCTGTACTCTATATTAAAATAGTATTTCAGAATCTATTGCCAGAGGAGAAATACATGAACACAACACATTGGCTAAGGGTAATTTAGACATATCACGCCACAGATTAGCAAGAACAGGAAATTCCCACAAAGTAAACCCACTCAAAATGTTCAATAAACTGCCAATTCGTGTTCAGTCTATGGATATATTTTTTTTAAATTAAGTGGTACTGCTGGCTGTCAGATCATCCATTCTATGACATTAAAGAATTCTTTGAGATGCCTGAGGAGGATATTAGCATTTAAAAGTTGTCTGTCATTAAAGATATTATGTGTGCTGTGGTTAATCGTGTGTAATTACATAGTGTATACAATAAACAATACAATAGTATAGTATATTAGATTATAGTATAGCTTATTGCATTAACTTTTAGAAGCTATCGTGGTGTAATTTGGTACACTGCCTTGCTTGAAATGTATTCTTAATGTAGTGACACTTGTTTATTTTATTATCCTGTATGATGAAGCCAATATCATTGTAAAATGATCTATGGTGAATAAAATTCTTGATGTAGTAATATATACATAGTAATAAAATAATCTAATGTCAGTTGACTGTAGTATACAGAATGAGATTTTCACTATGCAGTGGAGTGTGCTTTGATATGAAACTTCCTGGCAAATTAAAACTGTGTGCAGGACTGAGACTTGAACTTGGGACCTTTGCCTTTCACAGGAAAGTGCTCTACCATCTGAGCTACCCAAGCACAACTCACGCCCCATCCTCACAGCTTTACATCTCCCAGTACCTCGTCTCCTACCTTCCAAACTTCACAGAAGCTCTCCTGTGTACCATGAGGCTAAGCCATGTGCCTGCAATATCCTTTCTTCCAGGAGTGCTAGTTCTGCAAGTTTGCGGGAGAGCTTCTGTGAAGTTTGGAAGGTAGGAGACGAGGTAATGGCAGATGTAAAGTTGTAAGGACAGGGTATGAGTCGTGCTTGGGAAGTTCAGATGGTAGAACACTTGCCCGTGAAAGGCAAAAGTCCCGAGTTCGACTCTCAGTCTGACACACAGTTTTATTCTGCCAGGAACTTTCAACTGTAGTATACATATTAAACACTGCAATAGTGAAATATATTACAGGAAAATTTCTAAGCTACACTATAATATAGTATGGTATAAACCCTGTACGTAATACCTGGATAGAGTATACAAGACATAATTATACTGAACATAATCACAGCACATAATAATGTAATAAATTATAGGAAGATTTGTTAAATGCTAATATAATCCTCAGGTTTCTCAAGAAATCTTTAATATGTCGAAATGGGTGATCTGACAGGCAGCTATACCACTTAATTTCAATAATTTTAGATCTTTAGTCCAAGTGTAAGATGCTAATTTTCTGAAAAATCTGAGTGGGTTCACTTTTATGAGAATTTCCAGTTCTTGCTAACATGTAAATTTAAATTAACTTTAGATCTGGTATTTTATTTGTGAATTCCCCCCCCCCCCCCCCCTAGCAGCAAATTATGAAATATTATTTTTAATAGTGTAGAGCATGGACACACAGATGTATAAATTTGTAATTGTGAATATTTGGAGCCTGAAAATAACTGAGGACAACAGTGCTCCATATGACCTTGCTTTACACATTATGCATAAGACTTTTTTTTTTAATTTTTAAAACATTCTTTATGTGAGGGGAGTGTCCCTATACTATCAGACCATATATCGTATGTGACTGGAATAGCCTAGTAGTGGATGTCACCCTAAGGTCATCCAAGCTCACTACGTCCCTAAGTTTCAAAATGAGATATGACATCTTGTCACATGCGTGATTGATATGTCCCTCCCAGCAGATTTACTTTATTTGACGTACCCATAAGGAGTTCTGATTTTTATCAGGTTTACACAGGAGCTTATTAGCTGCAGACCAGTCCAAGGCCATATAAAGAGTTTCTTTTGCTATTGTATTCAGATCGAAAATCGCTTATGTGTGGTAGGTAGTGTTGTATCATCAGTGTAATATATAACAGAGTGACACTTGCCATATAGAGGAGATGCTGAGTCACAGACAGGCACACCAAAAAGACTGCTAAAATTGTGAATTTTCATGTTACTTCACCATCATTCCCCAAATCCCTCAACATCCACAGAAATAACTGAAATTCACCACCTAAAAATTGATCCTGACCTTATAATCATATCTGCTGACAAAGGCTCCACCACTGTGGTTTAGAACCACAAGGATCACCCAGTGAAAGGACTTTACTAGCTGTCAGACTCATCCACCTACAAACCCTGCCACAGTGCCACTTCCCAGAAATACAACAGGATCTCCAGTCTCTTTTCAAATCCTGAGGCCCATCCCAGAAGCTCTTCCTGAGTCTATCTCTCTCCTCTCACCTACCACTCTACGGAACCCTAACTTCTACTTTATTCCTGAAGTCCATAAACCCAACCATCCAGGACGCCCCATTGTGCCCAGTTACTGTGCCCCCAATGAGCGAATCTCTTGTATACCAACACCTTCAGCCTATTACCTGTAACCTACCCTCCTATGTAATAGATGCCAACCATTTCATCCACTGAGTCTCCACAGTTCCTGTTCCTTTACCACATGGCGCCCTGCTCGTCACTGTTAATGCCACCTCCATTTACACTAACATCTCTAATGCTCTTGGCCTTGCTGCTATTGACACTACCTTCCCAACATCCAACTAATTTCAAACCTGCAACCTCCTTCCTGGTCACCATGACCAACTATATCCTTGCCCACAGTTACTTCATCTCCAAAAGCATCACCTACAAACAAATCTGTATTATGGCAAAGGGCTCCCGTGTGGTACTATCTTACACGAACCTATTCATGATTCTTCTAGAGGAATACTTTCTAACCACTCATAATCCCAAACCCCTCATCTGGTTCAGATTCATTGATGAGATCTTCGTGATCTGGATCACAAGTGAAGACACCCTACCAACATTCCTCAAGAACCTCAACACCTTCTCCCCCATTCGCTTCACCTGATGTCCCCAACCCAACAGGCCACCCACCTTCTATGGTGTTGTCCTTCACCAAAAATACTGACTACATCAGTATATCCTGTTACTGTCCCTTTCCCCTACCCTGCTACCACTCCCCCTCCCTGCTCCAGGCTCCTCGAACCCCCCCCCCCCTCCCTCCCCACCCAGACTGATTCTCCCATCTTGCACAATTGCTCACAGTCTGGCCACAGTGGCCAGAGTCAGTAGTCATATGTTTGTCAATTGTGCTTGCATGAATGTGTGTGTCTTTTGTCTACTTTAGAATGAGGCCTTTTGGCTGAAAACTCTCATGTGTAACAGTTTTTTTGGTGTGCCTGTCTGCAACATAGCATCTGCTCTATACGATGAGTAACAGTCTATCCTTCTCGTTGTACTGTCATTATTACATCCTGAATTTTACATTGTTTGATAGGACAGAGTGAGCTACATTACTGGATAAATCATTGTTTGCTGTAATGCAGAAGAAGGATCCAAGAATAGATCCTTGTGGAACATCTGTGCTAATTTCTTAAGGGGAAGTTTAGATTTCTTTTTAAAACAAATTGTTTTCTGTTGTTTAAATGAGAGCTCATTGTAGCTAATTTTCTTCCACACACCCCATAAAAGTCCAGTGTTTGATGCACAGTTTCCAAAACATCCATTGTTGTATTTCTCCCCTTGCAAAAATCAAACTCATTGTTACATAGGAGATTGTCTTTTTCAAAGTAGCTGCTTATTTGTGCGTGTAGCAGTGCCTCAACTATATTTGAAAATATTGGCACAATTGAGACTGCTCTTTAGCTTTGGGGAAGTTCTTTGTCCCCTTTTTTTTCGCAACTGAGATAACCTTCCACAAATATTCTGAAGTGCATACTGTTTGTTTTACTTATGTTTCACAGTAATTTAATACATAGTGCCCAATTGTTCACATCCTTCAGGGTTTCATTTTTTTCTGTAACAGAAATTTGGGTTTTTTGTCAGTGACTACAAGGTTCTGTCATCAACAAAGTGAATTTTTTCTACGTATCTTATACTGGCTGGAAAGTCATTGATATATATATATATATATAATGGAAGGAAACATTCCACGTGGGAAAAATTATATATAAAAACAAAGTGAGGTGACTTACCGAACAAAAGCGCTGGCAGGTCGATAGACACACAAACAAACACAAACATACACACAAAATTCAAGCTTTCGCAACAAACTGTTGCCTCATCAGGAAAGAGGGAAGGAGAGGGGAAGACGAAAGGAAGTGGGTTTTAAAGGAGAGGGTAAGGAGTCATTCCAATCCCGGGAGCGGAAAGACTTACCTTAGGGGGAAAAAAGGACAGGTATACACTCGCACACACGCACATATCCATCCACACATACAGACACAAGCAGACATATTTAAAGACAAAGACTTTGGGCAGAGATGTCAGTCGAGGCAGAAGTGTAGAGGCAAAGAAGTTGTTGAAAGACAGGTGAGGTATGAGTGGCGGCAACTTGAAATTAGCGGAGATTGAGGCCTGGCGGATGACGAGAAGAGAGGATATACTGAAGGGCAAGTTCCCATCTCCGGAGTTCGGATAGGTTGGTGTTGGTGGGAAGTATCCAGATAACCCGGACGGTGTAACACTGTGCCAAGATGTGCTGGCCGTGCACCAAGGCATGTTTAGCCACAGGGTGATCCTCATTACCAACAAACACTGTCTGCCTGTGTCCATTCATGCGAATGGACAGTTTGTTGCTGGTCATTCCCACATAGAATGCGTCACAGTGTAGGCAGGTCAGTTGGTAAATCACGTGGGTGCTTTCACACGTGGCTCTGCCTTTGATCGTGTACACCTTCCGGGTTACAGGACTGGAGTAGGTGGTGGTGAGAGGGTGCATGGGACAGGTTTTGCATCGGGGGCGGTTACAAGGATAGGACCTAAAACCTCTTTCCTCATCACCTTAGCCAGCTTCATCCTGACCCACAACTTCTTCACTTTTGAAGGCCAGACATACCAACAATTAAAGGGAACAGCCATGGGTACCAGGATGGCCCCCTCGTACGCCAACCTATTCATGGGTCGCTTAGAGGAAGCCTTCTTGGTTACCCAAGTATGCCAACCCAAAGTTTGGTACAGATTTATTGATGACATCTTCATGATCTGGACTCACAGTGAAGAAGAACTCCAGAATTTCCTCTCCAACCTCAACTCCTTTGGTTCCATCAGTTTCACCTGGTCCTACTCCAAATCCCATGCCACTTTCCTTGACGTTGACCTCCACCTGTCCAATGGCCAACTTCACACGTCCGTCCACATCAAACCCACCAACAAGCAACAGTACCTCCATTATGACAGCTGCCACCCATTCCACATCAAACGGTCCCTTCCCTACAGCCTAGGTCTTCGTGGCAAACGAATCTGCTCCAGTCCGGAATCCCTGAATCATTACACCAACAACCTGAAAACAGCTTTCGCATCCCGCAACTACCCTCCCGACCTGGTACAGAAGCAAATAACCAGAGCCACTTCCTCGTCCCCTCAAACCCAGAATCCCCCACAGAAGAACCACAAAAGTGCCCCACTTGTGACAGGATACTTTCCGGGACTGGACCAGACTCTGAATGTGGCTCTCCAACAGGGATACGACTTCCTCAAATCCTGCCCTGAAATGAGATCCATCCTTCATGAAATCCTCCCCACTCCGCCAAGAGTGTCTTTCCGCCGTCCACCTAACCTTCGTAACCTGTTAGTTCATCCCTATGAAATCCCCAAACCACCTTCCCTACCCTCTGGCTCCTATCCTTGTAACCGCCCCCGATGCAAAACCTGTCCCATGCACCCTCTCACCACCACCTACTCCAGTCCTGTAACCCGGAAGGTGTACACGATCAAAGGCAGAGCCACGTGTGAAAGCACCCACGTGATTTACCAACTGACCTGCCTACACTGTGACGCATTCTATGTGGGAATGACCAGCAACAAACTGTCCATTCGCATGAATGGACACAGGCAGACAGTGTTTGTTGGTAATGAGGATCACCCTGTGGCTAAACATGCCTTGGTGCACGGCCAGCACATCTTGGCACAGTGTTACACCGTCCGGGTTATCTGGATACTTCCCACCAACACCAACCTATCCGAACTCCGGAGATGGGAACTTGCCCTTCAGTATATCCTCTCTTCTCGTCATCCGCCAGGCCTCAATCTCCGCTAATTTCAAGTTGCCGCCACTCATACCTCACCTGTCTTTCAACAACTTCTTTGCCTCTACACTTCTGCCTCGACTGACATCTCTGCCCAAAGTCTTTGTCTTTAAATATGTCTGCTTGTGTCTGTATGTGTGGATGGATATGTGCGTGTGTGCGAGTGTATACCTGTCCTTTTTTCCCCCTAAGGTAAGTCTTTCCGCTCCCGGGATTGGAATGACTCCTTACCCTCTCCTTTAAAACCCACTTCCTTTCGTCTTCCCCTCTCCTTCCCTCTTTCCTGATGAGGCAACAGTTTGTTGCGAAAGCTTGAATTTTGTGTGTATGTTTGTGTTTGTTTGTGTGTCTATCGACCTGCCAGCGCTTTTGTTCGGTAAGTCACCTCACTTTGTTTTTATATATATATATATATATATATACACACACACACACAGGGTGAGCCATAAATGAGGAAAAATATGTTGTGCAAATTGTCACACACTAAGCTACAAACATAAATTCATTTTCCACATGTTCCTACATCAATAAATGACAATGCAATTGAATGGTAAAAATCTGGAAATATGGAATGGACTTTTGGGTATTACTGTGTGCCGGCATTGGCCAAGGGGACAGATCAGCAACAGAGCACAACATGCAAGTGTTGTAGGTAGTCTAACTGCTCATGAGAAGGCAAGGCATGCGGCGTCAAGTGATGGTCTGCATGACACTGCGAGCAAGGACAGTGCCCACATCTATCCCGTACCGGTTATGCTGGCCAGTATTATGTAACGTGGCTAGTTGGCATAGGGAAAGGAACGTGAGGAGGGGCTGCACTACTGTACATGCATGTTTTATAATTTGGTTTTTGTGTCCCATACTTAGTTTTAAGAAACGAGTACAGAGATGCAGAATACAAAATACAACTACACAGGTATGTGGCAGTTAATACAAATGAATACAATACAGCTGTACAAATCAAAACTAACATAGAAACACATGACCAGAAGCTGCAGTGGCGGTTTATAAGTACTGTTTGAAATGACGGCCACGGTGTGTGTGGCAAAGTTGAACTCTTTGCAGGAAGGATTGCTGAACACAATCCAACATGTCTGTATCTCTTTGCATAATGTCACAGACATGTTGTATTCTGCGTTGAAGGGTGTTGACATCAACAACCTCTGCTTCATAAATCACAGATTTCAGATGGCCCCACAAAAAGAAATCCAGTGGACTCACGACTGGCGATCTTGCTGGCCATGCTACAGGGCCTCCACAACCGATCCATTTCAAAGGGAAGGCATTGTCCAGGTGGTGTAGCACTGTGCCGCTCAAGTGAGCAGGAGCACCATCATGCATGTACCACAGGTCGATACGAGAGTCCAAACTAACGTCTTCCAATAATTCTGGTAATGTAGCATTCAGGAAATGCAGATACCGCTTTCCTGTAAGCCTTGGTGGTAGCACATGTGGCCCTATGAGATGGTGATCAATAATACCACACCAGATATTGACACCACATCATTGTTAGTACCCTCGTATCTCTGTGCTGTGGGTTTTTTTTTGTGCCCACTTGTGCCAATTATGTGAATTCACTATACCCTCCTTCATGAAAGAGGCTTTGTCAGTGAACAGTATTGTTTGATTGTTTGTGAAAAATGCTGGTCATGGGTCTGGCACCATAGGATAAAGTTTCAAAAGTCCAGCCTCCTCTGGTAGTCTTCTGGCAATAATGCCTGTACCTTCTGTATGTGAAAGGGATGGTAATGGTTTCTATGGAGTACTCTCATAACAGTAAATTGTGACATTCCGACCGCAGTGGCGAGAGACCTGGTGCTTACTGTTCAGTCATCCGCAACAGTTTGTAACACTTTTTCTTCATCATCCGCACTGTACGTTGGCGGTCGGCCACGACCACTAAATCCTGGAGGTGCTACACATGCAAGTGCCTGTCCACAGAGTAAAATGTTTTTGCAGATGGAAGGCGCCAGCTAGCAAACCTCTCATGATACAGTTGCCTTGCAACATCAGCTCTTCCATCTGCAAGCCCATGGGTGAGGTGGATGTCAGTGTATTCCTCGTTTGTGAAACTTGCTATGGTATTGTAGTAACACTGCAATTTGGCCATATCAGCTGTCAACATGGCAAGTATTGGGCAGAATGAGCAGCGCAGAGGTGTTGTAAACACATCATTCACATGGCGGTTTTACTTCTGCTGTTGACCACTCTTTCCGCTTACAGGACACACATTGTCTAACATGGGACTGTACACTCTGTTACCACCGGCAACATGTGATTCACAAGTTCTGATACAATTTCACATACATTTGTTCTTTCTTGTATCTTTCAAACGCTGGCAGATACACATCAGCTCATTGGTGTGTCATGTGTTGTATCTATGGGTGAATGACATGTCATGATCGTGAGGTACGTCGGTATCTTGTTCAATGGTTAACAGGTATTTTTGTTTTACGTACACAGTACACTAAGGAGAAGGAAATTAACAATGGTGCACCATGTGTTACACATATGTGGTCCTTGACATATTTATGACTCCCCCCGCAGGCAGTATAAGATACATAGAAATACATAGAAAATACATATGTATCAAGAACAGTACTAGACTCAATACTCTACTCTTAGTAACACATATGTTTATATTTTTCTTATCTCAGAGCTTTTATATCAAAAATTTACTATCAGCAGGTGTGTGAAGTATCTTCATCATTTGCACATTATTTTCCATTCACAGCTGAAACCATTCATTCACCGTTCCCCTTATACTTAGCATATCTAGCTTGCTTAGTAGTATTTTATGGTAAACAGTGTCAAAAATCTTGGTCAAGTCTAAGAAAATGTCTGCAACACAGTTATCCCTATCAAGAGCTTCAAGTACCACTTTTGTGAACTTTGTAATGGCTAATGTTGTACTTCTCCCACTTCAGAAACCAAACTTTGCTCCATTAAAAAGATAGTATTTACTCATTAGCCTCTCTTTCATGACTGATTCAATTAGTTTTGAGTATGAAGACAGTAGTGAGACTAGACTGTAGTTTTCAGGGGTACCACTCATGCAATGCTAACTCTGAACTAAAGGATTCATTTATTATGTTTGTTATTGGGGCTTGTATGCTATATGCCTTCAGAACAGAGACAGGAACCAAATATATGCCAGCTGACTTCTGATCTTTCTTCAAAATCTTTATTAATCTCTGTAATTAGGTGCACTACTGCTTTTATCATGGACTTGTCCCTTCTAAAAACCTTGCTGTGCATAATGAAAGAGGTTATTGTGTTCAAAATAAATGAAGAGTTGACTTTTAATTGTAGATTTCATACCTTAGCCAGCACTGGGAGTATGAGGACAGATCTGATTTCACTGAGGTCTCCTTTTTTGTAACTGTTACAGTGCATGCTAGTTTTAAGAAGTGTGGGAATTCACCAGAAGATAGGCATTTATTAATTAATTGAGACATTGGTTGAATAATGCAACCAGTTATGTTTCTGCAGCAGTAGAAGACCAGGGTAAATAGAAAAGAAATTAAATGCATATTTTTTTAAATCTTGGAGAAACTCCAAAATGTAGCAACCTAGATATTTCAGTTGAATTTTGTCGTAATACTTAGACTTCCCCATTTCCTTCAAATTTTTATTGTATTTAGCAGGCAAACCATTAACAGTTAAAAATAATCATTAAGTAAGCAATGGTATGTTATAATTATCCATTTTGGGGTTACTGAAAGACATGAGGCCTCTCCCTTATATATGTAATGTATGTCATACAGGGATAATAAGAACATACTTAACCTTAGTTCTACCAGCCGTGGAAATTTCGCCGAAACTGGAATATCAGACATCAACAAAATACCAAAATTAACTTAAACAATGGGAAGTCCAGCTTGGAATATCAACAATATTATGAAAAGGATAGAGTGCTACTCACCATAATAGTGACACGTTGAGTTACAGACAGGCACAACAAAAAGATCATTACAAACTTAGCTTTCAGCCAAAGACTTCTTAAAAAAAAAACACACACACACACACACACACACACCACATGCACAATCGCATGAGCGAGCACATCTGATGCACACATGACTGCTTTCTCCACCTGCTGCAGCCAGAATGCAATGGTGCCATGTCAAGCAGGTGCAGCAATCCAGAGTGAAACGGGGAAGGGGAAGAGATAGCAAGATATAGGTGAGGGGAAAGGAGTCAATGCTGCCTGATGGAGCATGTAAGGACTACATGGTGCCTGGACAAAGCTGCCTGGTGTGGTGGCAGGAGGCTATGGAGAGGGGAGAGGGGGGGGGGGGGGAGGGAACTAGAAGAGGAGAGCAGCAGAGGGGGGAAAAAACCATTGGCATTGGCAGAGAGCAGAGCACAATAAAGGTGGGGGACCTCAATTGGTAGGAGGTGATATACTCCATCCTCTTCGTGTCTGCTCTTTGCCAACACCACTCTTGTGGAGTCTGCAATGAATTGGTGACATTGTGGCAGGCTGTTGTGGGAGTCTTGTCTGTTGTTCTTACTCTGGTATTCTGTTGTCACCAAGTTAATTCTAATTGGTCCAGAAGGCTAAGCTATGTGCCAGTGGTTTCCTTTTACCAAGTCCTCCAGAAAGTGGTGAGAATTTTTGTACTACCTGTACATTCCTTCACCCTGGTTACATCTGAAAGCCAAGTTATATTTATTCTCATGTTGACATTTGAACAGTGCTGTGACCTCAAGTTGGTTATGTTTTGTTAACACTCAAGTCAATAGCTATTGAGCATAACAAGTGTATAAGAGCCATCCCTTATGTTTTAGTTATGTTGATTAATTTTGGTAACAAATCTATGTTTCATGTATTTCTATCCATATGTTCTTCTTTGTTAACGCTTTGTAGAGACCACCTTGATGACTGATGTTTTGTTAAAAACCCAGGAAGCAGACATTGGACAGTGAGGCTTGTACTCGGTTATTATTTGGAGCCAGGCTCTTCAGTTATCTGGGTTTTACTTTGTTATATTGCAAACTAGTCAACATTTTAATTTGTCATGCTGTAAGTTAGTCAACAGTAATTAATACTTGGTTTTATTACAGAAAACTGCTATTTAATTCTAAGCAGCCACTATTGTTTTCTTGCAACTACCACTGTTTATAATGAGATGTATCAGCTCCTATAGGCAGATACTGAGTGAAAATGCTGTGTACCAGAAATTTACATTATTTGGTATTTGTGTATTTAATCTTTAGATTTTGAGGTGTTCACTAGCTGAAGTTATGTAATTATTGTTGCTCCATTTAAAATTTGTTCAAGGCCTATGAAATTGATGTCAGCTGTGAAACTTTCTTTTCCTGAACTTTGGTTGGTGTGTAAAATTAGTGGTTTCAGCTTGGTTTCATGTGGATCACCATCACATTGTTAATCTGTCATTTCTGTTAGCACAATGTCATCACAAATTGTAATGAGAAGTACACTGCATGTGTTATTCATCCTGTGGAAGTTAAAACAAGGTTTTGTGTTTTAACACTGAAGGTGAATTTCTGTGTAATAAATTATTTTAAAAATAATGGGCAGTGTAATTTTGGTCCAGCACCTTACCATTTCCTCCCAGCTCCTACCACCACACTTACCATCACCAGGTTTTCTGAAATCTGCAGATGGGAGTTCTTCTTACAACACATAATCTGCTCCCAAAAATATCCTGGTCTCAACCCAAGGTAGCCTACTGTCTCCACATTCTCCTCCCAATAGTTTCTGCCCCCTCTGTCCTATCATCTTATCCCTATTCACATACCCCCACCCTCTTTGTGTGCCATCCTCTGCCAGTGCACCCGCCTGTCTTTCTCCCTCCTTGCTCCTCTCCTTTTCCATTATGTTTTGCATGCAATGACAGACTATCTAATAGAGACCATTTAAACCAGTAATGGTGTACATCCCATCATATTTTTAAGAACATATATCTCTGCTTGTGTCTGTATATGTGTGGATGGATTTGTGTGTGTGTGCGAGTGTATACCCACCCTTTTTCCCCCCTAAGGTAAGTCTTTCCGCTTCCGGGATTGGAATGACTCCTTACCCTTTTCCTTAAAACCCACATCCTTTTGTCTCTCCCTCTCCTTCCCTCTTTCCTGATGAGGCAACAGTTTGTTGCGAAAGCTTGAATTTTGTGTGTATGTTTGTGTTTGTTTGTGTGTCTATCGACGTGCCAGCGCTTTCGTTTGGTAAGTCACATCATCTTTGTTTTTAGATAAAAAATTTAATAACTTATATTAGACCTAAGACAAAGTGTACACTTAAGCATCTTTCATTTCAAGTAAGGAAAAAGAGTGTACTAAGACATCATGTTTTCCATGTCCAGAAAAAAATAGAAAATGCAAGATGGTTCCATGTATTTCATGTCAGAAAAAAGGAGGTATTACTTTGTACCAAGTGTTCCACATTAGAAAGAAAAAAATTAACACATGGACACACAGCACAAGTAATGCCACTGTCCAGAGAACACCTAATAGTGAAAGCTACCACAACTTTAATGCTTAAACCTGAGATTGTTGTAAAATATTTCTATCTAATAATAATTATTATAATTATTTTTAGTATTTTTGCAAGCAATTTACTGGCTATAGTTTTAAGGGGAAGAAATTTTCTATATTTTTTAAAATAATTCACTGATTGTTAATTTAGTTGTTATTTATTAACTAGGGATTAGGATATAATGTTTTACAACAGTCAGCTGTATATGAGTAATTTCTGGATAAATGTTCCTGATTAAGACATAATCAAGGACGATACATTTGTATGACATATGTGACAGTGTTACTGTATTTATCTAGTATAATAGTGAGTCATAAAAAATAAGCTGTCATAAACAGTAAGTGTGTAATAGGAAATAAAGTTTAGTATTGGAAGCAGTTGTTACATTACTATTAAATTTGACTGTCACAGAATTGAGGCTATATTATTTAATATTGGGGCAATTAAAATTAGTACCTTTGTTGGTGAATAACCAAATAACCAAATCAAATAAAATATCAGATTATGAGGCATACTGTAGTACAATAGGCCAGAAGCGGCAGTTCATATTTGTTGTAATGCTAGGCTGGACAGAAATTCTCATTGTAGCTATGTTGTAAGAGTTACCAGAATTTTGAGATTTAACAGGAAAAGATAATCCCATGTTAAAATTTACAGAGGCAAGAGTCTTCAAATTTAGTTGAAAGGGCCCAGTAAAATATGGTTAGGGAACTTAACAGGATATACCATGTAGTATCGAAGTAGATCCATAATGGGTGTGCATTATCATCCTAGTACTAAAGCAAAATTTGTTAATGCATGTAAGTGAGTTGTAAGCTGCAAAACCCTGTAATACTAAGAAGGAATGTAATGATATGAAATTAGGATCTACTTCAATATGCCTCTGTAGGTGAGTGATCAGTGTGGCTGAATACCCCCATTTGATTCCTGGCCAGAGCAGAGATTTCCTCCACTCAGGAACAGGATGTTGTGTTGTCCTCATAATCATTTCAAATGGCTCTAAGCACTATGGGACTTAATATCTGAAATCATCAGTCCCCTAGACTTAGAACTACTTAAACCTAACTAACCTAAAGACAGCACATGCATCTATGCCCGAGGCAGGATTCGAACCTGCGACCGTAGCAGCCGGGCGGTGCCGGACTTAAGCACCTAGAACCGCTTGGTCACAGCGCCCGGCATAATCATTTCATCACCACTGACATGCAAGTCACTGAAGTGGTGTCAAATAAAGAGACTTCCACCAGATGGCCGAAATCCCTGAAAGGAGACTCCCAGCCAAATTATGCCATAAGCACATTTTAGGATTTATTTCTATGTGCCAAGTGGCCATGTCAGATCTTATGTCATTCCATAAATCTAACAATATGTATTTATTCTTGCAGTCATATGATGTGATTTGTGCCAATAATTTGTGGGCTACTTGTAAGTTAATATACACTAAGTAAAGATGTTATTAACATGTAAGCAAACATGGCTCACGTGACAAGCAGTAAACTGTAGCAACATCAGTTCACTTTGCTTTTTATCAGCCCACTAGTCATTAGCATGGATTGCATCATATGGCTGCAAGAGAGAGAGAGAGAGAGAGAGAGAGAGAGAGAGAGAGAATAAGTGTTTTGGAGTGTACTGTTCAGAACACATTCTTGAACAAAGGGCTGCAGAGCAGATGACCCCTATGTGTTGTTCCAATGACACTGTCAGTTACAATTTCAGTAGGCACATGATTTTCAACATTGGATTTCAGATCAGTTGACACATGTTGTCTGGTCAGATGAATCACACTTCTTGTTATAGCAGGTTGATGCTTGTGTCCAGATAAGCCATCATCCAGGCGAACAGCTGCTCAAAGTGTGTACTACACCACAGTTTCAGGCCTGTGGAGGCAGTATTATGCTATGCGGAACATTCACCTGGACTCTCAAGGGACCTGTGGAAGCAATCAAACACACTATTATAGCTATGGACTGCATGAACATTATAGAGGACAACCTCCATCGCTTTATGCTTAGTGTCTTCCCCGATACAGTGATGGCATCTTCCAGGAGGATAACTGTCTGTGTCACAAGGTCAGAATCATGCTATAGTGATTTGGGGAGTATGATAGTGAACTCATGTTGATGTCTTGGCCACGTCTGGGATGCTTTCAGGTGCCAGCTCCATACCCACAAGCCACCATCCTATAATTTATGGGAATTGTGTTCCTTGTAACAAGACATCTTGTGCCACATACCTCTAGAAACATACCAAGGAGTTGTCTCATCCATGGCATGCAAAACTACTGTTATATTTGCATTCTGAAGGTGGAGCAACATGATATTAAACCGGTGCTCATAATGTGTTAGCTCATTAGTGTATGTACTTTCCTTAGTAGTCTATTGGCTGTACTCCACAAATCACTGTGAAATGCATGACGGAAGTTACTTTGATGGACTGATTTTTTATTGGTACAATTTTATCTTGAAGCATGAGTTGTATATGTGATATGGGACGTGTCAAAATGTGGATGCAATTCTGTTTAGTATTAGCAAAGAAGGAAGTGAATGTCAGCAGGTATATTCTTACAACTGAAGTTTATCCATAATTGTTTGAGGGTAGGTAAATATAAGGGTACACTAATATACAGCAATAGTGAAAAATGTAGGCAAATTGAAACTACATGCCTATTATTACAACCTAAGATTATCAGTAATTGTTTGAATAATATTTATTTTTAGTATTCAAAAATTCTTTTACAAGAAGAACAGTGCTTTATTAGAAATGCCTTTAGTTTTATTTTAAATACTAGATGCATAGCAATTTTTACTTCCTCTAGCATTTCATTGCATAGTATGACACCAGTATTAATTATGCTCCTCTGGCCAGAATGATATTTTTCAATTTGATTGTTAGATATTTGATTGACTTTTGGTACAACAGTTGTGTATATCCTTCTTCTCCAGTAATTCACATGTTTGCAAGAGGTAGTCTCTACTGAATAAGATAAGTTTCGTACATGAATAAGCATGGGACATTCAAAACACAAGCTCAGTAAAGTGAAGTTTACGAGATCAGTTTCTTTAAGTCCACAAATTAGTCTTAGAGCTCCTTTTTGCTTTCTGGAAACTTCCATGCTAAGTGTTGAGTAACACCAGGAAATGATCCCACATTGAAGCAGTAGTTGGAATTATGCACAGTACGCTGGAAGTGCTGTTGTTTTGCTTGTTGCAGAATCTACTACTTTTAGACCATAACACATGGACAAGAGTTTCTCTGACAAGTTATTTACATCTGTGTCCCATATCATGTCCTCCTGAAGTTACAGACCTACAAGATTTGTTACATTTACATTTACATTTTTTTAAGTTTTCTTGAATGGGCATTTGGCCAGACGGTGCGCTATAGACTGCCAGGTTTCTGGGTTGCATCCACTGAACAATATGCTGGTGTTGTCAGCAAATAGGATAGTTTTGTGGGGATTCGTATATACAATGAGGTCATCCACATAAATCAAGAAGAGTAATGGTCTTATGATTGGATGCTGAGGTAAACCATATTTTATTGGTAATTTGCAGCAAAGGAAAGAGTTGTTTCTTGTTTTGTTCAGTGTGTGGAACTCATGCTGAAGTGATACCGTCTGCCGGCTGCCTGTAGTTTTTTTTTTTTTTTTTTTTTTTTTTGTGTGTGATACACCTCTTATACTTCATCTTTATAATTTTCCAAATAGGATTTTGTGATACAGGACACCAAAGATTTTGGAAGGACTGGGAAAATACCTGCAGCTGTTTTACATTGACTGAAAGATTTTAAAGTAGAGTAAGTGAGAGTAAAAGTACTCATTTCTGGTCCACTGAATATTTTAAAAAACTTACAGTGGTATTATATCAAGTACTCATGCAACATCTAGTTGGACATCTTGGTAACATCATGTGAAAATTTCATTGTCTTCCACGAAATATTAGAGGAGTAATAAAAGTTTTCCTAAAAAATAATTTTGTTTAGTCCTACCAGATGCTGTGAGATGAGATTGTGCAGGCTTTGGCAAGAGTATGCAGTGCATACTTTTACCTTCAGCTGAAGAAAATAAAAAAGGATTATAAATAAATAAGTGGGAAAACAAATTAGGAACTCTTTATTTTATCGCAAATATCACATGAACATATTACATTATAATTAATAACAGGCTTTTTGTACTGCTGTCTTACAAACTATAAAGTAATTGTCTAGCAAGGGTTACTGGGTATAGCTTTGGATGTTGATGTAACTAATAATAACAATGAATCAAAAATACAAATTACTCAATAGAACAATTGAAAGGAAAAAAAAACCATTTTGAAATTAAGAAACTTTAATATGATTAAATAAAAATGAGGAAAGTAGAAAGAATAGAGGTTACCTATCCATACTTACATTTTAATGATATTTTTAGTAAATTAGTAAGCCAGACAAATCTTCTGGAAAGCTAATAGTATTGGTTTTTACAAATGCTTTTAATTTTGACTTAACCTTCCTCACTTCTTTCCTGAAATCACAATGTTTCCGGGAGGTGATTGTAAAAAAACTCCATTGTAGTGTAACAGAACACCCTCTGAAGAGTCATTTGAGCCTCAGATATCGATATAAAATATTGTCAAACATTCAAATATTGCAGTTTGATACTAATTGCTATGTGAATTACACAACAGTCTATATGGAAGTTCTGGTTAGAAACCAAATAGAAAGTTCATGACCACAACAGATTCAAGAATACTTAATATTCAGACTCTGTAATTGGTAAGAATATTTTTTGTTAACATTGAAGTCACTAATTAGCTGAATTCTTTAGTGACTACCAATGTTCACTAGAATTTATATTGTCCTCATATGCTGTTAGCATTGTATGCATTATTTTATCAAAGTCTGCAGTACAGTAGGTCACCACAGTAAAGTACTTGCTGCATTGTTTGTAATTAAAGAGAAATTATGCAATCCTTCATTACAAATGTAAACAGATACCGATTTTCAGCCGTAGCAGTAATTTTGAACTATGTGGCTACTGTTAAATGAAAGCATATGCGATTTGTAACTCCAGTTTATGTTAGGAAAATGACACAACTTACAATTTGCTTATAAATTAATCAAATCTAATGTGCATTGTTAATTTCTGTATATTATCTTGTTTCACACTTGTAAATTCTTTATTTCACAAGCTACCTATACATACTCATCAGGAAATAGTGAACCTAACTTAGACTGTTCACAGTTTATCTCTGTGTATTAACTTGCTATTATAATTTTGTATTGTAAACAGTGTCTCCCATAAGTCCAACCCCTCGTCCAAGTCGTGGGAGATGGGCAACGGCACAAAGTAGGGGACTACCTATAGGGGCGATGTACAGCGGGGACTTCGTGTGCCCCAGGACCGCTACGGTAGCTGGGAAGGCCCTATGGGAACCCTGAAACATGATGGCTAACGGGGCTCTGGTGAAGCTGCGATAGGCCTAGCAAGCCAGTAGTGGATAAATCAACTGCTTTTAAAAAGGGAACATGCCTCGGATCACGGAACGGATTTAAAGGAAACCGACCAAGCAATGGAAAAGGATTACGAGATGGTTTACGACTGGGCACCTTAAACGTAAGGACTCTAACTGGGAAGTTAGAAGAAATTGTAGAAATGATGGAAAGGAGGAAATTGGACATCTTGGGACTTGCTGGGACTAGGTGGAGAGGAGTTGGTGAAAAACCACTAAGTAAAGGATGTAAACTGTACTGGATAGGGAATGAGAGGGGAAGAAATGGAGTGGCAATAGTGGTCAGAGAGGGTCTGCAGGAGGAGGTGGAAGGTATCAATGATCGAATGATAAAAACCAGAGTACGAGTGAAAGGAAAAAGCATTGAAATCATCCAAGCATATGCCCCACAGGTGGGGTGTACAAAAAAGGAGAAGGAGGAATTTGAAGAGGACATGCAAAAGCAGCTAAATGGAGGTAATCAGATTATAATAGGGGACCTCAATGCACATGTTGGCACAGACAGGAAAGGATTCGAGGAGATAATGGGACCAGAGGGCTGGGGAAACCGAAATAGAGAAGGAAAATTGTTGCTGGAATTCTGCAAGAGGAATGGGCTGACGATCGCAAATTCCTGGTACAAGAAGAGAAGTAGCCACAAAATAACTTGGTACAGTGGTGACTGGTCCCAAACTTCAGTAGTAGACTATCTACTAGTGGATAGGCAGATGATGAGCAGCCTCACAGATGTTAAGGTCATTCCATCTGAGGCCTTAGACAGTGACCATCGGCTGTTGGTAGCCACCCTGAGAGAGAAAAAAGATAGGAGGGCAACAGATATACAGGAGAAAAGGTTGAAGACATGGATGCTGAAAGAGGATGAACGGAGGACCCAGTACCAGACACTGATCAGGAAGAAGCTGCCAAAGGAAGATCAGAGAACAGTGGAAGAAGAATGGGGAGATTTTAAGAGGGCTCTAGTTGAGGCAGCTGAGACTGTGTACGGAAGAACTAGCACAAAGAGGAGAAGTAAGGAAACCTCATGGTGGAACAACATATGTAAAGAGGCAGTACTTCGAAAGAACAAAGCCTTCAGAGAATGGTTCCAGACCCGAACAGAGGAAGCTAGGGTAAAATATAAGGAAAGCAAGAAAGTGGCACAGACCATAGTAAGGGCGGAGAAGAAGAAGTGGATGGAAAAATGGACAAGAATGTTAGAAGAGGACAGTGAATGGAATAAAAAAGTACTTTACACCATGGTAAGAAATAAGAGGAACGACAGAAGCGAGTGCCTGAGGATCATGGATAATAATGGAAGAGTTGTGGAGGAAATGCATGAGCTCAAAAAGATTTGGAAGGAGTACTTTGAAGATCTGTTGAATGCTGCCAAGCGGGTAACTAACAGCGATGGAGAGCCTAAGGCAGCAGACAATTATAATAGTGGGGAAATTGATGATCTAACTTGGAATGAAGTGGAAGAAGCCATAAAGAGGATGAAAGGGGGCAAGGCACCAGGTTGGGACGAAGTAACAGTGGATATGATACGAGCAGCAGGAGAAGTAGGAACCCAGTGGCTATACAGAGTGCTGAGGGTGGTGTGGAAGGAGAACAGAATTCCTGAGGATTGGAAGAAAGGAATTATAGTCCCGATCTTCAAGAAAGGGGATAAAAGGAGATGTGAGAACTACAGAGGAATCACCCTGCTATGCCACTGTGGAAAAATCTATGAAAAGATCCTGGAGAAGAGAATAAGAAGCAGTATTGAAAGTAGACTGCGAGAGGAGCAGTACGGTTTCAGACCGGGAAGATCAACAACGGACCTCATATTTGCGGTAAGGCAACTGCAGGAAAGGCACTATGAGTACGGGAAGGACTTAATCATGGCCTTTTTAGATATTGAGAAGGCGTATGACAGTATCTGTAGGGACAAGCTCTGGGATGTGCTGAACGCAAAAGGGATAGATGAAGAGATAACACGAAAAGTCAGAAAAATGTATGAGGGAAGTGAGAGTTGTGTGAAAGTGGGGAGGGAACGTACTGCATGGTTCAAGCTGGAAAATGGGCTGCAACAGGGAAGTGCACTTTCGCCTTTATTGTTTATTATTGTTATGGATGAAATCCTACAGCAAGTATCAGATGCAATTGGAGATCATAAAATGAAAGCAGTGCTTTTTGCCGATGACCTGATGTTATGGGGAAATTGCGAGAAGGAGGTGCAAGAGCAGTTAGATGCATGGGAGGCAACGGCAGCTCAATATGGAATGCA
Source organism: Schistocerca serialis cubense (assembly GCF_023864345.2). Lineage (NCBI taxonomy): Eukaryota > Metazoa > Arthropoda > Insecta > Orthoptera > Acrididae > Schistocerca > Schistocerca serialis. The sequence continues at coordinate 419,942,003 of NC_064644.1, forward strand.
TTTCTCTGCAAAGAAAAGTGAAATAATTGTCACAACAAGGAAGAAGAATAGGCCAAATGTGGATATAACTTGTTGAGGGGAAAAACTACAAGCGGTAGAGAACTTCAAGTACCTGGGAAGCATGATTGAAAGTAAGGGGGGAAACGCAATGGAAATAAATGAAAGGTGCAGAAAAGCAGGGCAGTTCTACAAATGCATTATTTGGAGCAAGGAGGTGCCACAGAAATCCAAGGGAATTATATACCGAACCTACTTTGTCCCCATATTGGCATACGGAAGTGAGACATGGGTAATGCACAAAAGCGACAAAAGTAGAATACAGGCTAGTGAAATGAAGTTCCAGAGGAGCAGGTTGAGTGTAACAAGATGAGACAGATTGCGAAATGTGTATGTGAGGGAAAGACTAAAGGAGGAACCAGTACAGGACAGGATAGAAAAATCAAGACTGCAGTGATATGGACACATGAAGAGAATGGATGAGGGAAGAATTCCAAAGAGGATGTTTGATCTGCAACTGGAGGGGAAGAGGCCCAGAGGAAGACCAAGAGATAGATGGGTGAAGGGAGTGAAGGAATGTGTGACGAGAAGAGGAGAGAACTGGACGAAGGTGGAAGAGGGGGAATGGTGGAAAGACAGAGCACGATGGAGAGGCTTGTGTTCCCGACAGACCCAGCCAGTGGCTGGCAACTGTCCAAGATGATGATGATGATTGTAAACAGTACTATTGACTGTTGCTAAAAGTATAAATATACATGAAACAGCACTGCCATTACCCAGACTGTAGCCAGTTTTAGAGAGTCAAGATGTAGTCAGTTTGTAATGCCAATTGTTTATTAATGCTCACCACTTACGCAGTAATAAAAGAATTCATTGCAACTCCTGAACTTTCATTAACGATTTCCACAATATGGCAAGACTGCTACAGTTCCTTGCAGTAACATATTATGAATAACAGGACATCAGCAGCAAAGCAGATATGGAGATCTAAACATTGAGTCTTAAATTCCACTGCTGAGTTTACATTTTATTTCCTATTAGTTTCTGTCTAAATTTTTGGTACGGCACTCATGGAACAGACAACACTGACTGTTTGCCCCCATTCTGCAGCCACTGATTTCACCATTTCTATCTTTCGGGGCAACATGTTTAGGAAGCTTATTAGGGACAGTGTGAATACATATCTTATCCATGTTGTAAATATGGATGGTAGGAAAACAATATTCCCTTTTTTCACAGACGTGAAACCTTTGCTATTTTCAGGACATCTGGAATGATAGTAGTTACTAGAGAGAGGTTGACATTTTTTGCTAATAGTATAGCTATGTGGTGAGCATATGCTTTTAATCTGAAGTCAGGTAATTCACCAACACCAGTTGACATTGGTTAATGATTTAGTTCTAGTTACAATTTCACCAGGATTGATTTCATACATAGAGGCATCTGAGATCACAACTTAGTTGAGAAACATGGGACTGATCCTTTACAGTTCTCCTGAATGAGGTCCTCAGGTAGTGAAATGAAATATTCACTGGATTTTTTCACAGTACATTTGAGTCTGACTTCATAGCCCTCTAGTGTTAAAGATACAATCTTTCTTTTGATGCTGAGTAACATAATTCTTTATAACTGCCCACAAGAATCTTATTTTGTTTGAAGAGTTTCTGATCATATTGTCATTCTGCATAATTTTAGTCTGTCTGGCTGCTCTACCATAGATTCTTTTGCAGGGTTTCAAATAATCTGCAAATTCTTTGGTAGACCTAAATTTCTTTACAGAAGTTTCTGCAGAAAGCTGTTTCCTATGCTAGAAACTTTCATCCATTTAGTTACTCACTGGTAAACCTCCACCCCCATCCCAGTTCTTTAAAGTATCAAACTCATATATGAAAATAGCTTCTAATGTCTGATTACATTACAAAATAGTTAATGTGTTAAATATTTGACATTAATTGTGTAAAACCTTTAGGCTGAAGATGCAAAACCCTATTTATATCAAAATTCTTAGTTTCAGATTATTCACACACAGACTAACGAAAAACTCAAAAACAAAACTAAATAGGTTATAACCCATTCATGTGATCTTGTAAGAACTTTATGGAAAATATGCTGCATAGTATCAAACTATTTATTTTAAGCTTGATCATAGCAAAACTTTCTAAAAGTTTTGAAATTATATATAAAGTTCATTATAATTTGCTAACTACTATCAGTCTCAAATACTGGGTAATTTGCACATCATAATTACACTGGCACAAGACATACATAGTTTCTAATCATAATATTGGCCTTACTGTGTTAAACAAAGTAAGACTATACCTCAATATTATGAAAAAGGTAGATTACAACTCACCATACATTGGTGATGTACAGGCACAAGAAAAAGATACTAAACATGTAAGCTTTCAGCCAGAAGGCCTCTTCTGAAATAGACAACATACACATATAAATTCACACAAATGCCACTCACTCACTCACACACACACACACACACACACACACACACACACACACACACACGAGCACTGTCTCTGGCTTCTAAGGCCAAACTGTGCACGGTGAGAAAAGCAAGTTCGTGAGAGCATACAGAGATGCACACACACACATGAGCACTGTCTCTGGCTTCTAAGGCCAAACTATGAGGAACTGTGCATGGTGAGAAAAGCAAGTTCATGAGAGTGTACAGAGATGAGGGATGAGATGAAGATAGGGTAGGGCAGCTAGTTTCAGTAAGGAGGTTAGATGGAGGGCAGGGTGAGGGCAGAAAGAAAAGGAGAAAAGTAAGCAGACTGTGAGTGTGCTGGTGGAGTAGAAGGCTGTGGGGTGGCAACACGGATGGGATGACTGAGTGAAAGACACTGACTCACTAAGGTTGAGGTCAGGAGGGTTATGGGAACATAGGATAAATTGCAGGGAGAGTTCCTCCTGTGCAGTTCGGAAAAGCTGATGTTGGTAGGAAGGGTCCAGATGGCAAAGGCTATGAACCACACATTAAAATGAAAAACATTGTGGGTGATGTGCCCAAAAGCTGGGTGGTCCAGCTGTTCCTTGGCCACAGTTTGTTGGTGGCCATTCATCAGGACAGATAACTTTTTGGTTATCAAGCCAATGTAGAACAAAGTGCAATGGTTGAAGCTTAGCTTGTAGATCACATGACTGGTTTCACAGGTAGCCCTCTCTTTGGTGGGGTAGGTGATGCATGTGACCAGACTGTATGGGACAGATCCTGCATCTATGTCTATCACAGGGATGTGAGTGATGAGGCAAGGGGTTAGAAGCTGGGGTTGTGTACATATAGACAAGGATATTGCATATGTTCAGTGGGCTGCAGAATACCACTGAGGGAGGGGTGGGGAGCATAGTGGGTAGGACACTCCTCATTTCAGGTCATGAGAAGAGGTAGTCAGAAAGCTGGTAGAGAATGTGTTTCAGTTGCTGTAGTCCTGGATGATACCAGATCAAAAGGGATAAGCTCCTCTGTGGCAGGACGCTGGTACTTTGGGAGGTGGTTGGCATCTGAAGAGATAAGGTACAGGAGATCTGTTTCTGTACAAGATTTCTTGGTATGGAATGGGTGGCATCTGTTGAAGTGGAGGTACTGCTGGTGGTAGGTAGGTTTTATATGGACAGAGGTACCTTTGAGATGGAAGTCAGCGCCGAGGAAGGTGGCTTGTTGGTTGAGGAGGACCAGGTGAAGTGAATGGGTGAGAAGGTGTTGAGGTTCTGGAGGGATGTGGTCAGAGCGTCTTCATTCTCAACCCAGATCATGAAGATGTCGTCAATGAATCTGAGCAAGGTGAGGGATTTGGGATTCTGCTTGTTCAGAAAGGATTCCTCTATATACCCCATGAATAGTTGGCATAGGATGGAGATATGTGGGTACACATTGCCATACACCCGATTTGTTTGTAGCTGATGCCTTTAAAGAAGTAATTGTGGGTGAGACTGTAGTTGGGTCATGTTGATCACTGAGAAGATTGTAGATTTGGAATCCTTGGGCATTGGGAAACGTGGTGTTCAATAGTGGCTAGGCCAAGGGCATTAGTGATGTTAGCGTAAAGTGAAGTGGCAACAACAGTGATGAGCAGTGCACCATGTGGTGAAGGAACAGGAAATGTGGAGAGTCAGTGGAGGAAATGGTTGGTACCTTTTATGCAGCACAGTAGATTGCAGGTAACAGGCTGAAGGTGTTTTTCTACAGGAGCAAAGATTCTCTCAGTAAGGCACAGTAACTGGCCACACTGGTACAAGCTGGGTGGTTGGGTTTTGGACTTTATGAAGCATGTAGACTACAGAAGTGTAGGGAGTGGTAGAGGTAAAGAGAGAGACAGACTCTGGCAAGAGATCCTGGGATTGGCCTAAGGATTTGAGGAAAAACTGGAGATCATTCCGGATTTCTGGAAAGGGTCATTGTGGCAGGGTTTTTAGGAGAAGAAATCTGACAGCTGGTGAAGTCCTTCTGGCAGGTAATCCTTTCAGTTCAAAACAACAGTGGTGGAGCCTTTATCAGCAGGTAGGATAACAAGGTCAGGATCAGATTTTAGGTGGTGGATTGCGGTTCTTTCTACTAAGTAAGGTTAGTTTGCATGTTGAGGGATTCGGGGAATAATGGTGAGGCAAGTTTCAGGGTTAAGAAATTCTGGAAAGTTAACAGGGAGTGATTAGGGGGCAGCAGGAATGGATCACAGTTCAGAGGAGGAGTGAACCAAGTCAAGGAAGGTTCAACATTAGCCTTATGTTGAAACTGATTGGCAGGGTTGGTGGTAAAAAACTGTTTCCACTGTAGGGACTAGGTGAAGGAGAGAAGGCCTTTAACAAGTCCAGAAAGATTGAATTTGGGACTAGAGCAAAAGGTAAGGCCTTTGAAAAAGACTGATATTTGTGTGGGGGCTAAGGCTTTTGAAAGAAAGGTTCATGCCTGTGTATCGGGTATGTTTAGGTTCTGAAATCTGTATGATGGTGGGAGGAAGTTTTTGAGGGTGCGAAAAATGTAGTAGGTCTGCAGTGTGAAGGTGGGGTAAATGTAGTAGGTCTGAAATGTAGGGTTTGTCAGCTATGAGGGAATGTGGGGGGAGGTCTGGAGGCTGTTGTAGAGATGTTGGATAGTGGTAATGCAAGGTGGGAGTAGGAAGCAAAGAGGATGGAGAGTCTTTTGAGGTGGTGTGCATGCTGCTCTAGTTCCTATGCAGCAAGAGTTTCGATGTGTGAGATGGGATCCAGGCAATTGGGACTGCACAGCAGAAGAGTTTCATAGATGGAGAGGAGGTACTGCAAGGGGGTTTGGACCTGTTGGCATGGTTTTGCAGGACTATGTTGGAAAGGGTTAAGGGCAGGCAAAATCTGAACAGATGGACATAATTGTGGAAGGATGGGTTGCAGTCAGAGATAGGTAATTTGATGGTAAGGCCATTTAGGGGACTTCCATGAGCCAAGCAACAACGCAGGAATGGTATGTGAGAGTTGGTTCTGGCTAGGTATAAGGAAAATTTTTGTATTGGTGCAGATGGAAGAAGCAAGGTTCCTTGTTGGAGGATAAAAACATGTAAAAGTACGTAAATAATGTAGAAATACATGTGAAAAAATTCACAAAAAACAACAAAAATACATGGGAAAAATCACAAAAAGGGTGAATTGGATGAAGTATGAGAAAACAAGATGAAAACCGAGGCAGTAGGCCAATAGGAAAAACTGAAAATGAACTGAAATTGAGGTGAAAACACAACGTGATCAAAGATAAAAATAAGAAAAAGAATGTAATGTGGGTTGCAGGTCTGTGGGAAGATATGCATGAAGAGAGGGGGCAACAGATGTTACACACATCTGATAAGATGAGATTAGTATGTGTAAGTTTGAATAAGGGAGGAGAATTTGTGGGGTGTGGGAAGGGGTTGACAGCACGACGTACAAGTTCGTATGGCACCTGGTTCAGATTCACTGGCGATATATTTTTGATCTGGATTGGCAGCAAGGACACCATATCCACATTCCTCGCGAACTTCAACACCTTCTCCCCCATTTGCTTTACTTAGTCCTCCACAGCCCAACAAGCCACCTTCCTTGATGCTGACCTCCACCCCAAAGACGACTACATCAGTACCTCTGTCCATGTCAAACCAATCAACCACCAGCAATACCTCCACTTCGACAGCTGCCACCCATTCCGTACCAAGAAGTTCCTTCCATACAGTCTAGCCAACCATGGCCAGGGTCCCACTGAGGCATTCACAGGCCATAATTACCTTCCTAAACTTGTACAGAAACAGATCTCCCATGCCTTATGTCTCCAGACACCCACTACCTCCCAAGGTTCCAGCGTCCTGTCATAGAGGAGCATACCCCTCATTACTCAGTACCATCCAAGACTGGAGCAACTTAATCACATTTTCCACCAGAGTTTCAACTTCCTCTTGTCATGCCCTGAAATTAGGAATGTCTTATCCACTATCCTCCCAATCTCTCCCACAGTGGTATTCTGCTGCCCACTGAACCCACACAATATCCTCAGCCATCCCTACACAACCCGCACACCCAACCCCTTGTCTCAGGGCTTTTATCCCTGTAATAGCCCTAGATGCAAGATATGTCCCACACATCCTCCTCCAACCACCACATACTCCGGTCCAGTCGCAAGGACCACCTATCCCATCAAAGGTAGGGCTATATGTGAAAACAGTCATGTCATCTACAAGCTGTGCTCCATGCTGGGCATGTTATGACAACCAACAAGCTATCTTCTGGATGAATGACCACTAAAAAATTGGGGCCAAGAAATAGGTGGACCACCTTGTTGCTGACCATACTGCCTATCACAATGTTCATTTTAATGACTGCTTCACAGTCTTTGCCATCTAGATCCTTCCTTCCAACCAGCTTTTCTCAATAGCACTGGTGAGAATCCTACGTCCCTGTAACCTTCCTTGCCTCAGGTTTATGGTGTGTTAGTCATTGTCCTTCACCCACCTATCCTTACCCTGTTCCCACTCCACAAGCACATCTACAGTCTGTTTACTTTCCTCCTTTTCTGCCCCTAATCTGCTCTCCATCTAACCTCCTGACTGCACCTAGCTGCCCTAACCTCTCTCCACCTTATCCCTGTGTGCTTCCAGAAACAGCACTTTACCTTCCCCCACCCATACCTTGCTCTGCATCCCCCTCCTTATTGCCATAATGAAGATTGCTTCTCCCATCATGCACATTTGCTCACAGTCTGGCCTTGGCAGCCAGAGACAGTAGTCATTTGTGTTTTTATTGTTTTTTTTTGTTTTTGGTTTTAGGGCGCAAAACTTCTATGGTCATTAGCGCCCGGTCCGTGACTTAGGAAACAGTAAAAAACCGAAATTGAAAACCAGCAGCAATGGGAAGATAAGTCATAAAATTGGAGAAACTAAAAGCAGAAGGAAGACTTAAAAATCCACTTCAGAAAGGGGTTGGTTGTCCCCAAAAAAAGCTTCAAAAGACTGACGTCATTTCACTGGCTGAGCGCGTGTCATCTGCTAAAATCGACGATATATCAGGCGATAGCTGTAGACGGGAGCGTAACGGATTAAAATAGGGGCACTCAATTAAAAGGTGTCTTACCGTCCACAGCTGAGAGCAGTGAGGACAGAGTGGGGGAGGATCGCCGCTTAAAAGATGTCGATGGCTAAAAAGACAGTGCCCTATCCGGAGTCGAGTTAAAATTACCTCCTCCCGATGACGCGTTTGGGAGGAAGAGGTCCAAGCACAAGGAAGAGCTTTCACATCCCGCAATTTATTATGGGTAAGTGTCGATCAATGCGTGTGCCATAAATGAACAACACGTCAACACAGAACGCTCCGTAGATTGGCGAAGGGAGTCGATTGAATAGCTGGCCGAGGAAGAGAGACTGCAGCCTTGGCTGCAATATCGGCCGCCTCATTTCCACAGATACCAATGTGTCCCGGGAGCCAGAGGAACGCCACCGAGACGCCCCCCAGGTGGAGCAAGCGCAGACAGTCCTGAATCCCGTGGACCAGAGGGTGCACAGGATAAAGAGCTTGGAGACTGAGGAGAGAGCTGAGAGAATCTGAGCAGATAACATACTGTATCCACTGATGGTGGCGGATGTAGTGGACAGGCTGGAGAACAACATAAAGCTCCGCAGTATAAACCGAACACTGGTCGGGAAGCCGAAAGTGATTTGGGGTGTCGCCAACAATATAGGCACTCCCTACACCTAACGATGTTTTCGAGCCGTCAGTGTAAATAAATGTGACGTCCGTCATTTGTGCACATAGAGCAGCAAATGCCCGACAATAAACAAGTGAAGGGGTACCATCCTTGAGAAATCGACAAAGGTCACGGAGCAGGCAGATCCGGGGACGGAGCCAAGGCGGTGCTGTACCCCAAGTTGTCAAGAAGGTTTTAGGAAAGCGGAAGGAAAGAGAATGGAGCAGTTGACGGAAGCGAACTCCTGGTGGTAGTAGGGAGGAGGGGCGGCCTGCATACCCTACATCAAAGGAGGCGTCGAAAAAAATGTCATGGGCTGGATTAGCAGGCATGGAAGACAGATGGCTAGCATAACGACTCAGAAGGACTGCTCGCCGATTGGACAGCGGAGGTTCAGCAGTCTCAGCATAAAGGCTTTCCACAGGGCTGGTGTAAAAAGCTCCAGACACTAAACGTAATCCACGGTGGTGGATAGAGTCGAGACGCCGAAGAATAGATGGCCGAGCAGAGGAGTAGACTATGCTTCCATAGTCCAATTTCGAGTGCACTAAGGCGCGATAGAGGCGGAGAAGGACCACTCGGTCCACTCCCCAGGAGGTACCATTCAGGACACGGAGGGTGTTGAGGGATCGCAGACAGCGAGCCGAAAGATAGGAAACGTGGGAGGACCAGCACAGTTTTCTGTCAAACATAAGACCCAAGAATTTAGCGACGTTTGAAAACGGAAGGTTGACAGGACCTAGATGTAAGGAGGGCGGAAGAAACTCCTTACGTCGCCAAAAATTAACACAAACGGTCTTACTGGGAGAAAAACAGAAGCCAGTTTCGATGCTCCAGGAGTGGAGGCGATTGAGACATCCTTGAAGACGTCGTTCAAGAAGGCTGGTCCGTTGAGAGCTGTAGTAGATCGCAAAATCATCCACAAAGAGGGAGCCTGAGACATCAGGAAGGAGACAATCCATAATTGGATTGATGGCAATGGCAAACAGTACAACACTCAGCACGGAGCCCTGGGGTACCCCGTTTTCTTGGGAGAAAGTACGGGAGAGAGTAGTGTTCACCCGCACCCTAAATGTGCGCTCTGCCATAAATTCGTGAAGAAAAAGGGGCAGCCGACCTCGAAAGCCCCAAGAGAACAGTGTGCGAAGGATGCCTGTCCTCCAACAGGTATCGTATGCTCTCTCCAGATCAAAAAATATTGCTACTGTTTGGCGTTTCCGGAGAAAGTTGTTCATGATATAAGTGGAGAGAGCAACAAGATGGTCAACTGCAGAACGATGCTTTCGGAATCCGCATTGGGCAGGTGTTAAAAGACTGTGGGATTCCAGCCACCACGCTAAACGGTAATTCACCATATGCTCCAAAACCTTACAGACACTACTCGTGAGAGAAATGGGGCGATAGCTAGAGGGGAGATGTTTGTCCTTTCCAGGTTTCGGAACAGGAACGACGATAGCTTCCCGCCATCGTCTGGGAAAAGTACTGTCGGTCCAAATTCGATTATAAAGGCGAAGGAGGTAACGCAGACTGTGGGTTGATAAATGCAGCAACATTTGGCCGTGGATACCATCCGGTCCTGGGGTGGAGGAGCGAGAAGAAGAGAGTGCATGTTGGAGTTCCCGCAAGGAGAAAACAGTATTGTAGCTTTCGCGATTTTGAGAGGAGAAAGCAAGAGGTCGCACTTCCGCTGCACGTTTCTTTGGGAGAAACACTGGCGGGTAATTTGAAGAGCTCGAAATCTCAGCAAAGTGCTGACCCAACGAGTTAGAAATTGCTATGGGGTCCAGTAATGTGTCATGCGCGACAGTGAGCCCAGAGACCGGGGAGAAACTAGGCGCGCCTGAGAACCATCGAAGCCGACTCCAAACTTCCGAGGAGGGAGTGAAGGTGTTAAATGAGCTAATAAAGAATTTCCAGCTTGCCTTCTTGCTATCGCGGATGACACGACGGCATCGCGCTCGGAACTGCTTATAGCAGATACAGTTGGCCAAAGTAGGATGGTGGCGGAAAACGCGGAGAGCACGTCGCCGCTCACGTATTGCATCACGGCATGCCTCGTTCCACCAAGGAACTGGGGGGCACCGGGGCATTTCAGAGGTGCGTGGTATTGAATGTTCCGCAGCTGTAAGAATAACGTCGGTAATATGTGTGACCTCATCGTCGACGCTGGGAAAGTGACGGTCATCAAATGTCGCTAGAGACGAAAAAAGTGTCCAATCAGCTTGGGCAAACTTCCAGCGTCGCGGGCGCATGTAGGGCAGTTGAGGCTGCAGTCTAAGGACACATGGAAAGTGGTCACTCGAGTGTGTATCATCAAGGGCGAACCATTCGAAGCGCCGAGCTAGTGGAACAGTACCAACCGCAAGGTCCAAATGAGATAAATTTGTCGTGGAGGCGGACAAAAATGTAGGGACCCCAGTGTTGAGGCAAACTAGATCTGCTTGGTGGAAGATGTCTAGCAATAGTGAGCCACGTGGACAAGGATGTGGAGATCCCCAAAGCGGGTGGTGGGCATTGAAGTCCCCAACCAGCAAGTATGGGGGTGGAAGCTGACCAAGAAGATGAAGGAGATCAGCTCGTGCCATTGGTGTGGACGATGGAATGTATACAGTACAAAGAGAGAACGTGTATCCGGAAAGGGAAAGACAGACGGCGACAGCTTGGAAGGAAGTGTTTAAATGGATTGGGTGATAATGGAGAGTTTCATGGAGAAGAATCATGAGTCCTCCATGTGCTGGAGTGCCTTCAACAGAGGGGAGATCATATCGGATGGACTGAAAATGAGGGAGAACAAAGCGGTCATGGGGACGCAGCTTTGTTTCCTGAAGACAGAAGATGACCGGCGAGTAGGATCGTAAGAGGATCGACAATTCATCCTGATTGGCTCGAATACCGCGGATATTCCAGTAGATAATGGACATAGGGAGAACAGAAAATGGAGGAATGTGACCAAGGTCGCTGTCAACTCAACGACTGCTCTGAGCTTGCGACCGACAGCATGGAATGGCATTCAGCCGAAGGCAGAAGATCCTGATCCATAGGTTGGTCAGGAGCAGCTCCTGCCACCAGCGATCGGCCGGTTGATCAGCCGCCAGCAGTGCACCTCGGCGAGGGCGATTTCCGCCAGGTGGTGCTGTAGATGGGACACGCCTTGGCGGAGAAGGAGAGGAATTGGGTTTCTTTGTAGCCTTCTTGGGAGTATGATGTTTAGAGGAAGGAGGAACCGATGGTTGGGAAGTTGCCATACGTAAAAACTCTTCACGAGTATGCTCTTTTTTCGAAGTCTTGGTGTCTGACTTTTGGGCTCGAGAATTAGCAGAACTCGATGAAGGGTGAGCCAGAGAGTGGGCATGTGAAAGTGGTGAGGTTGAATGGGCGATCTTTGCGCTGGCCGATCTGACGACCGTGGCACTAAAGGTGAGGTCGCAAGTCTGTGTGGCCGCCTCCTTTGTTGGCCGAGGAGAAGCAAGGACAGTGCTGTATTTTCCTGTCTGATGCACGGTGGGCTGTCGACTGGCGAATAATTTTCGAGCAGCAAAGGTCGACACCTTTTCCTTGACTCTAATTTCCTGGATGAGCTTTTTGTCCTTAAAAACGGGAAAATCTCGAGAGGAAGCAGCGTGGTCACCCATACAGTTGATGCAGCGAGGGGATGGAGGTGGACAAGCACCCTCATGGGCATCCTTGCCAAACGTAACACATTTGGCCGGATTGGAACAGGACTGGCTGGTGTGATTGAACCGCTGACACTGATAGCAACCCGTAGGGTTTGGGACGTAAGGGCGAATGGAAATTATCTCATAGCCTGCTTTGATTTTCGATGGGAGTTGAACTTTGTCAAATGTCAAGAAGACAGTGCGAGTTGGAATGATGTTCGTGTCAACCCTTTTCATAACCCTATGAACAGCCGTTACGCCCTGGTCAGACAGGTAGTGCTGAATTTCTTCGTCAGACAATCCATCGAGGGAGTGTGTATAAACGACTCCACGCGAGGAATTTAAAGTATGGTGCGGTTCCACCCGGACAGGGAAGATGTATAGTAGTGAGGTACGCAGCAATTTTTGTGCCTGGAGGGCACTGACTGTTTCTAACAACAGGGAGCCATTCCGTAATCTGGAACAAGACTTTACAGGACCTGCAATTGCGTCGACACCTTTCTGAATAATGAAAGGGTTGACCGTGGAGAAGTCGTGACCTTTGTCAGACCGAGAAACAACAAGGAACTGTGGCAACGATGGAAGAACTGACTGTGGCTGAGACTCAGTGAACTTACGTTTGTGAGCAGACATAGTGGAAGGTGAGGAAACCATTGTGGAAGAATCCCCCATGATTACCGGCGTCTCCGATGGCGCGCTCGTCCCTTGTGGGGGACCTCTCTGAGGGCACTCCCGCCTTAGGTGATTGTTCACACCTCAGGTCACATCTCCCGACAAACGGACGGAGAGACCAATCGGCACTTTCGGAAGGTATCAGCTCGGGTAATCACCCCTCCCTGGGCCTGGCCGTTACCAGGGGGTACGTACGTGTCCTACCTGTCTACCCGGGGCGGGGAATTACGCATTACCCCGTCACCGGCTACGCATGGAAGTGCGTGGGTCGGCCTTCAGACACGCACAGGGAGGAAGAAAGAGAAAGGGAAAGGAAAGAAGAGAGGTCTCAAGCGCCGCAGCAGAGAAAAGGGTAAAGAGAAGAGGTAAGGAAAAGAGAAGGACAAAGGAAGGATGAAGACATACAAGCAAGGAAGGCGAAGAATGCGGTACATTTACAAGCGTGCGTCTCCGGACGTAGGCACAAACCATACTCCCAGAGGGGGAGAAAGGGAAGGAAAGAGCCTGAGGTGAGGGGGGACGAAGATGGGGGACGGGGAAGGATGCGGAAAGGGAGGGTATGCAGCCCGGAAAGGAAGGAGGGCCACATTAGCTTGGGGTCCCATATTCGCTACGCACGTATCCACAAAAGAGTTGTGGACCCCCTGGGGGGAGTCATTTGTGTGTGAGCTGTGTTTGTGTAAATGTGTATGTTGTCTATTTCAGAAGAATGCCTTCTGGCCAAAACCTTATGTATACCTCTTAATTTTTAAATGCAGTCAATAATTATAGGAAATACCAGAAATGATATGTTGTTGCCCCTGGAAGCCATTAGACAGGCAACCTGCAACAAGACTTGTGTGACCTTTTTGGCTGTTTAGTAATATATACTTATTATTGTTCTTAGATTTGAATGTTGTTTCTTTAGTAGGTATTGCTATATTAAAACAGTGATGGAAGATGTTCTGAAAGTGCAACATGCTATCAACATTGCCCTGAATGGAATTTTTCACCCAGTTTTCCCTAGTTTGTAAGACATTAAATGTTCCAATGTTGTGTTCAGAGAAACAAGTACTTATTTGCAATTGGATATGATGGAATTTGTACAGTCTGTTGATCTTGTTTATAGTGTATTGTGAGAATCAGACTGAATGTGTTGGTCATGTTTATTAAAGCATTTTCCCATTGTACAAGTTATTATGGATCTTCCCATTCTCTTTACATATGGAATACATGAAGATTGAGTGCTTAAACACTGTAATCAGTCTAATCTTGTCTGTGTGACTCCTATGGGACAGTTGACAACCAAGTAGAAGAATTATGATGAAGATAAAGAAGGAAGTGTTAAATACGGGGTTGTAGTATTTTCCTAGATTCCTCAGTTAAAGCTGGTTCTTGTACTTTTGTAAGTAGGGTTTCGAAAGATGGTTTCCGCCTATCTTCAAGCATCTGCCAGACCAGTTTTCTCAACACCTTGATGGAGCTCCCTCCTGTGTAGGCTTAATGTCCCCTGTAAGTCCTATTTGATATGGCCTCAGCACAATGATATTCTAGGATGGATCAAACAGATGTTTTGTAAGCAATATCCTTTGTAGAGAGATTGCTTTCTTAGTATCCTACTAATGATTCACAGTCTTCCACCTGCTTCACCTATTGCTGCACCTATATGATCACTGCCACTTTGTATCCCTACAAAATGTTACACCCAGGTATTTGTATGAGTTAACTGATTTCAGTTGTAACCCACTGATATTGTAGACACTATTTTACATTTTGGAACATTCAAAGCAAGCTGCAAAGCTTCCCAACACTTTGATATCTTATCAAGACCTGACTGAACGTTTTTACTGCTTATTTTTCAGTTTGTACTTCATTATAAGTATCTGCAAATAGTCTGAGTTTACTATTGTCTTCAAGGTCATTAATACAAAATACGAACAGCAAGGAGTCTGATACACTTCCCTGCAGTGCACCTGAAGTTGTTTCTATTTCTGTTTTTGACTCTTCATCCAAGGTAATGTACTGTCACCTGTCTATCAAGAAATCCTCAATCCTGTCTCAAAATTTGCTTGATGCCCCATATGACTGAAGTTTCAGTAGTAGAAATAGGTTTTGTTCTTAGTCAGATGCTTTTTGGAAGTAAAAAATATATTGCATACATTACATATGCAAATATACTGATACATTGCTTTCAGATGAAATGTGAGAAAAGCACATGTTGGGTTTTTCATGCTCATTGTTTTAAAAATCCATGCTCGTTAGCATTACATCTGAGCTCAGAATATATTCTGAGATTCTACAACTGATGGATGTCAATGGTATTGGATGGAAGCTTTGTTGTACTTTTGTAGACAGTTGTGGCCTATGCTTTCTGCCAACTACTGAGCACAGTACTTTGTTTCAGGGATCTACAGTATATTGTGGTTAAAAGATGGGCTACCCCAGCCATGAATTCTGTACAGAAATTGATGAGGTTTTCATGGGTACTGGAGCTTTGTTTAGTTCTAACAGTTTCAGCTGTTACTCTACACTACTGACATTAATAGCTATATCACTCATGTTTGCAGTGGTATGAGAATTACATTTTGGTAATACAGCTGGATTTTCATTTGTAAAGGGACATTTGAAAACAGTGTTCAGTATTTCTCAATGTCAAGTCCTCTGTTATCCGTGTCTGTATGCTCAACTTCAGAGCCATAAGACTAGATGTTTCTGGGTTTTGTGGGAGATCTTTTGATTACATTCAAGTACAGCAGTTATTCAGAGCTTCACACATTGCCCTCTTGACAGCCAAATGCTTTTCATTCAGCCTCTTCTATCTGGAGCATTACACTTTGTTTTACATCTATTATGCAGAAGGTGCTGTTTCTTTAGCAGTTCTTTTTATTATTTTTTATTTTTTTATTTTTTATTTTTGCTATGACAGTGATCTATGGAGGTCCCTCCCCTTATGAACTGTACTGCTAGGTACATACATATCCGGTGCACTGTCAACTGTTTGCTTAAACATGAGCTACAGTTCATCTGCATGCTCTTGTACTGAGCCAAATGCCTTACTGAAATGCTTCCTCATCTAGATTACTGAACATCTAAATCTTCCTACTTGTTTAAGATGCCTTTTGTGCTTTGGTAATCACTGTTGCTAAACAGACACATGGCTTCTGAATGAAAGTGGACATCCTCAAGAGGACAAGTCTGCCATTAGATCCAATATATTTCCATCGTGCATGGGCTTCCAAACTGTTCTGTTATGGGTAGTTTCCAGAGAAAGCATTTAGTACTGTTTCACTGGATGTCTTACGGCCAGCACATACAAAGCAGTAACTACCCCAGTTGACTATTCAATGATTAAAATTTCCTACAATGATGACAGTTTGATTAGAGATCATAATTATTTACTAGTCAGTTGAGGTTTTCTGTCAAGTTTTTAATGACATCTGGAGGTGAATCCAGTGACCACTAGAAAGTGCCATCTATATACCAGGCACGGCCTACATCTCAACAGGAAAGGGAAGGGGAAACTGGCTGGGGTAATAGCAGGAAATTTAAGGGGGGGAGGCACTGCCATGAATGGTAAAATACCAGTGGTTACAGGTGTTGGAGCAGCACCTTTTTTAGGATAGGTAAGACAGAAAGATGTCAAGTTCTACGAGAGGTCAGGATTGAAACAAATCTTCAGTTTAGGAAAGAAATTAAACAGCACAATTCTAGCACATTGGATCACCAATCACAGCTATCAATTATAAATTTTCACCAATCACCAGAAATTTTATCTCCACCATGTTGTATCTCAGTCCTAGGTAATTGCATTGATGAATTAAAGTCACCCAACCCAATTGACATAATCTGCCTCTCTGAACACCATGTGACCACTGGTATAGGAACTAGGCCTAAGCACAATGAGAAACTCAGACAGGAGAGTACTGCAAATGTTAGAATAAGGAAAGGTTCTCATAAAAGTATAATTAAAAATAATGTAAGTATATTTCATCAAAATATTGGGAGTTTAAAGAATAAAGTAGATGAGCTTCTGGTTTGTTTAGAAGATTTAGAAGCTGAGAATGAAATAGATATACTATGCCTGTCTGAGCATCACATTGTTACTGATATGGATAAGGTAAATGTAAGTGGTTATAAGCTCTCTGCACATGTAATGAGAGAAAATATGGAGAAAGGAGGAGTTGCCATATATGTCAAAAATTATCATTGTGCAAAAAGTAGAGAAACATATAGAAGCATGTGCCTGTGAGCTTAAATTAAATAAAGGAACATTTATAATTGTAACTGTATATAGGTCCCCATCAGGAAATTTTCATCTATTTCTGAAAAATTTGGACTCCTTGTTGTGCTATCTGTCAGACAGGGGGAAGCAAATTATTATTTGTGGGGACTTCAATGTAGATTCTCTGAAAGAGGGTAATAGGAAAAATGACCTTGAAGTATTACTCGGTTCTTTCAATTTGACACCCGTTATTGATTTTCCTACTCGGGTGGTAAAGGATAGCAGCTCACTGATAGATAACTTCTTTACAGACCAAGATAAGTTTAACCAGATAAATGCTCAGCCTGTTGAGAATGGTCTTTCTGATCATGGTGCACAGCTAGTTACAATATATGACATAGCTCCATTCAGCAATACTAAACAGTCCTCCAAAGTAGTACGTTCAGTCAACGATTTAACAATTGCAAATTTCAGGGAAAGCCTACAGCAGTTAGACTGGGATGAGGTGTACCGTGAACCTGATGCCAATTTAAAATATAATTTATTTCATGACATTTTTGTAAATGCATTTGAAAACTGCTTCCCCAAGAAAATAGTTAAATATACTCGTAAGAAATCTTGTAACAAACCATGGCTTACTAAGGGTATAAAAATATCTTGTAACCAGAAAAGGGAAATGTATCTGACAGCAAGAAAGAGTAGCGACCCAGAAACTATCAAAAATTATAAAAACTACTGTGTTATATTAAGAAAAGTTATTAAAAAATCCAGGAGTATGTGTATCATGTCTGAAATCAGCAACTCTGATAATAAAATTAAAACAATTTGGAATATTATTAAAAGAGAAACAGGTCAACCAAGAGCAGAGGAAGACAGTATTACCATCAAATTGAATGAAAACTTTACGAACAAAAAGTCAGAAGTTGAAAATATTTTTAATAATCATTTTCTAAATGTTATGGATATAGTAGGATCCAGGTGTTCATTAGAAGATGCTAGGCTGTTAATGGAAGAGGCCATACCTATGCAATTTGATACAATTGAAATCTCACCCACTTCTCCCTCTGAAATTAGGAAAATAATAAACTTGCTTAAAAGCAAAAACTCACATGGAATTGATGGCATTTCCAGCAAAATACTAAAAGCTTGTTCTCAACAGATAAGTAAGATTCTCAGCCACCTGTGTAATAGCTCTCTGGAACAGGGCATTTTCCCTGATAGACTGAAATATGCTATTGTTATACCTTTGCATAAAAAGGGGGATAGATCTGATGTCAACAAATACCGTCCAATCTCCCTTCTAACAGCTTTATCCAAAATTTTTGAGAAAGTAATGTATTCAAGAGTAGCTTCACATATCTGTAAAAATGAAGTACTAACAAAATGTCAGTTTGGTTTCCAGAAAGGTTCAACAGAAAATGCCATATATGCTTTCACCAGTCAAATTTTGAATGATCTGAATAACCGAACACCACCCATTGGGATTTTTTGTGATCTCTCAAAGGCTTTTGATTGTGTAAATCATGAAATTCTGCTAGACAAGCTCAAGTATTGTGGCATGAGTGGGACAGTGCACAAATCGTTTAATTCATACCTAACTGGAAGAGTGCAGAAAGTTGAAATAAGTAGTTCTCGTAACATGCAAACATCAGCACATTCCTCAAACTGGGGAACTATCAAGAATGGGGTTCCACAAGGGTCAGTCTTGGGTCCTTTGTTGTTCTTATTATATATTAATGACTTGCCATTCTATATTCATGAAGAGGCAAAGTTAGTTCTCTTCGCTGATGATACAAGTATAGTAATCACACCTGAGAAACAAGAATTAACTGATGAAATTGTCAATACTGTCTTTCAGAAAATTACTAAGTGGTTCCTTGTAAATGGACTCTCACTGAATTTTGATAAGACACAGTACATACAGTTCCGTACAGTGAATGGTATGACGCCATTAATAAATATAGGCCTTAATCAGAAGCATATAGCTAAGGTAGAATATTCCAAATTTTTAGGTATGTCCATTGATGAGAGATTAAATTGGAAGAAACACATTGATGATCTGCTGAAACATTTGAGTTCAGCTACTTATGCAATAAGGGTCATTGCAAATTTTGGTGATAAACATCTTAGTAAATTAGCTTACTACGCCTATTTTCACTCATTGCTTTCATATGGCATCATATTTTGGGGTAATTCATCACTGAGGAATAAAGTATGTATTGCACAAAACACAAAAGCGTGTAATCAGAATAATAGCTGGAGTCCACCCAAGATCATCCTGCAGACATTTATTTAAGGATCTAGGGATATTCACAGTAGCTTCTCAGTATATATACTCTCTTATGAAATTTGTTATTAACAACCAAACCCAATTCAAAAGTAATAGCAGTGTGCATAACTACAATACTAGGAGAAAGGACGATCTTCACTATTCAAGATTAAACCTAACTTTGGCACAGAAAGGGGTGAATTATACTGGCACTAAAGTCTTTGGTCACTTACCAAATAGTATCAAAAGTCTGACAGATAACCAACAAGTATTTAAGAAGAAATTAAAAGAATTTCTGAATGACAACTCCTTCTACTCCATAGAGGAATTTTTAGATATAAATTAAGAAAAAAAGAAAAAAAAAACAAAAATATTTAAAAAAAAATAAAAAATAAAGAAAACAAAAAACACAAAAAATAAAGTTGTTATATTAACTTAAGTATGTTGTTAAATTAACCTAATTATGTCATGTATTGGAAAATTCGACTCGTTCCACATCATTACGAAATATCGTATTCATGATCCATGGAACTAGTATTAATCTAATCTAATCTAATATGTTTATGCCTACAATTCATACTGAGTTTTATCCAACCAATCTCACATGCAGCTTCAGTTTCTATTTGGGTAGTCCTTCACCCTGCGAAATGCATGAGTTTTGTGCTCTCATACAGATAAGTGATTAAACTAAAATAAAACTTAGTTTAATACTGATAACTAATTAAATACATGTATTGGTCTGTTTTTCTTGCTTTCTTCACACATTATTCCAGAAAACATGAAAAGATCATAAAGTAGGGTTACAGTCATATTTTTGTTTACATTTTGGCACAGTAAACTTTAAAAAATCTCATTTAATTGTTGTGTTTTCTTTCGAGCAAGTTAAGTACAGCATAACTTTCCATTGCTTTAGTTCTTATCTGCTAAATGAAGTGTAAATTTAATTTTCTGGCTCTAGAAACTATGCATATAGTAGCTTTGTATACTTACATTTGCGAGTATGCCTGCAGTGACACTTTCTGTTTGCCTCCACCTGTAGCAGCAGATGATCGTCTGCACTGACCAAAAATGAGTGATCAGCAAAGTGCCTGCCAGAAAAGTGCCTGCCAGCCAAAATACTACCACATTCCCCCAGCACCTCCACTGGTCACTTACGCTGGAGGTAGAGCTTAGATGGCAACACTTTCTCGACACCATGCACACAGAACAATCACTCGAGTGCTCTTTTCTTCTGCTTCAATGAGACAACACCTCCTGGCCGTACTCTCAACAGCTCTCTCCTGCAACGCCATGTAGCTCACGTCGTCATCTGCCACACTTCACAAGAGTACGTGGGGACAGCAGGATATTGCACTCACATCCAGTGTCAGTGTTTTGTCGCACTTGGGTCAACAGAGAAGTGCTACTGTGTCTTCTGTGCTGCCTTCCTGAACCATGGTACCTCAAGGGGCTTCCCTTGATTGCAGCTGTACCAAGCCTGATGCCAGATGCCTGGTTCATCCCCCTGGCATCAGCACCTGGGATACTGTGTGCAGTATGGTGTAAATAGTGCAGTGAAGAGCAGAGTGTGCCAGGAGTACCAGACGGGTTTATTACCGTTCTGTCTCCTGCCATTTTGGCACCCCTTTACAGCCAAGTGCGCCACTGAAGTGAGTTTCTCCATGCCGGCAGAAGATGCTGAACAAAGCATTGTGAAACATTCATTGTCCGCCCTGTTCAGAGACTCCACCAAAAGTGAGGTCATCCCTTGACTAAGAGGAAGTAACTCGTTAAACTTTATTGCAGGTTTTAGCTTTTTGGAATAATATCTGCAAACCAGCTCACATACATCTTCCAGCACATCCCATTATTTTTTGTTATTATTAATTAGTGTACCTCTATAGGCATTTAGGCCCCCTAAGAGCATTGAAGGAAACTTAAATCATGCCTTCACTGCTCATCTACTCTGGGGGCCCTACCAAACACCACCAACACCTATGCAAATTTTTTTCTCACCTACAGGAAGCTGGAGTGATCCTCAACACAGCAAAATACATTTTTGGGGTGAGCGAGGTTGAATTCCTTGGACACTTAGTCTCTGCCACTGGCTCCCACTCCCGCCCCCTCCCCAAGACAGATCAGGCAGTGGCAGATTTTCCACCCCCTACTACCTGCAAAGGTCTCCGGCATTTCATTGGATTGATCAGCTTTCCCATAACCACCTTGATGACGCCACTGCCACCTAAGGGCTGCTTACTACAGCACTCCGTGGTGATAAAAACAAAGGCAATAAACTGGTCCCTTGTACCCTGTCCATGATCAAGAGCTTTGAAAAAACAAAATGGGACCTCAAAAAGTGGCCCTTTTGGCCCACCTCCACTATAGTGCCCCACTTGCAATAGTGTTGGGAGTGAGCCAGACACCTATTGGGACTGTGCTACAACAATGCGTGGACAATGTATGGCAACCACTCGCCTTCTTTTAATCCAACCTCTCTGATACTCAGTGCTGCAGGGGTGCATTTGGATATTATTTACATGGAATTTGCATATGAATCAATTTTTACTCAAAAGACATTATCTCGAAATTGCCATACCATACATATTTCATGTATTTGTGTGACATTGAATTACGATTATTATTAGTTATAGTAGTTATAGTAGTAATAGTCCCCCACTCGGATCTCTGGGCGGGGACTACTCAAGAGGACATCGTTATCAGGAGAAAGAAAACTGGCGTTCTACGGATCGTAGCATGGAATGTCAGATCACTTAATCAGGCAGGTAGGTTAGAAAATTAAAAAAGGGAAATGGATAGGTTAAAGTTAGATATTGTGGGAATTAGTGAAGTTCGGTGACAGGAGGATTAAGACTTTTGGTCAGATGAATACAGTGTTATAAATACAAAATCAAATAGGTTTAATAATGAATAAAAAAATAAGAGTACGGGTAAGCTACTGCAAACAGCATAGTGAATGCATTATTGTGGCCAAGATAGTCACGAAGCCCATGCCTACTACAGGAGTACAAGTTTATATGCCAACTAGCTCTGCAGATGACGAAGAAATTGAAGAAATTGAAATGTATGATGAGATAAAAGAAATTATTCAGGTAGTGAAGGGAGACGAAAATTTAATAGTCATGGGTGACTGGAATTCGGTAGTAGAAAAGGGAGAGAAGGAAACGTAGTAGGTGAATATGGATTGGGGCTAAGAAATGAAAGAGGAAGCCGCCTGTTAGAATTTTGCGCAGAGCATAACTTAATCATAGCTAACACTTGGTTTAAGAATCATGAAAGAAGTTTGTATACATGGAAGAACCCTGGAGATACTAAAAGTTATCAGATAGATTATATAATGGTAAGACAGAGATTTAGGAACCAGGTTTTAAATTGTAAGACATTTCCAGGGGCAGATGTGGACTCTGACCACAATCTATTGGTTATGAGCTGTAGATTAAAACTGAAGAAACTGCAAAAAGGTGGGAATTTAAGGAGACGGGACCTGGATAAACTGAAAGAACCAGAGTTTGTACAAAGTTTCAGGGAGAGCACAAGGCAAAAATTGACAGGAATGGGGGAAAGAAATACAGTAGAAGAAGAATGGGTAGCTTTGAGGGATGGAATAGTGAAGGCAGCAGAGGATCAAATAGGTAAAAAGACAAGGGCTAGTAGAAACCCTTGGGTAACAGAAGAAATATTGAATTTAATTGATGAAAGGAGAAAATATAAAACTGCAGTAAATGAAGCAGGCAAAAAGGAATACAAATGTCTCAAAAATGATATCGACAGGAAGTGCAAAATGGCTAAGCAGGGATGGCTAGAGGACAAATGTAAGGATGTAGAGGCTTATCTCACTAGGGGTAAGATAGGTACTGCCTACAGGAAAATTAAAGAAACCTTTGGAGAAAGGAGAACCACTTGCATGAATATCAAGAGCTTTGATGGAAACCCAGTTCTAAGTAAAGAAAGGAAAGCAGAAAGGTGGAAGGAGTATATAGAGGGTCTATACAAGGGCTATGTACATGAGGACAATATTATGGAAATGGAAGAGGATGTAGATGAAGATGAAATGGGAGATATGATACTGCATGAAGAGTTTGACAGAGCAGTGAAAGACCTGAGTCGAAACAAGGCCCCAGGAGTAGATAACATTCCATTAGAACTACTGACAGCCTTGGGAGAGCCAGTCTTGACAAAACTCTACCATCTGGTGAGCAAGATGTATGAGACAGGCGAAATACCCTCAGACTTCAAGAAGAATATAATAATTCCAATCCCAAAGAAAGCAGGTGTTGACAAATGTGAAAATTACCGAACTATCAGTTTAATAAGTCACAGTTGCAAAATACTAACATGAATTCTTTACAGACGAATGGAAAAAGTGATAGAAGCCAACCTCGGCGAAGATCAGTTTGGATTCCGTTGAAATGTTGGAACACGTGAGGCAATACTGACCCTACGACTTATCTTAGAAGAACGATTAAGGAAAGGCAAACCTACGTTTCTAGTATTTGTAGAGTTAGAGAAAGCTTTTGACAATGTTGATTGGAATACTCTCTTTCAAATTCTGAAGGTGGCAGGTGTAAAATACAGGGAGCGAAAGGCTATTTACATTTTGTACAGAAACCAGATGGCAGTTATAAAGAGTCGAGGGGTATGAAAGGGAAGCAGTGGTTGGGAAGGGAGTGGGACAGGGCTGTAGCCTGTCCCTGATGTTATTCAATCTGTATATTGAGCAAGCAATAAAGGAAACAAAAGAAAAGATCAGAGTAGGTATTAAAATCCATGGAGAAGAAATAAAAACTTTGAGGTTCACAGTTGAACGGAATGGACAGTGTCTTGAAAGGAGGGTATAAGATGAACATCAACAAAAGCAAAACGAGGATGATGGAATGTAGTTGAATTAAGTCGAGTGATGCTGAGGGAATTAGATTAGGAAATGAGACACTTAAAGTAGTAAAGGAGTTTTGCTATTTGGGGAGAAAAATAACTGATGATGGTCGAAGTAGAGAGGATATAAAATGTAGACTGGCAATGGCAAGGAAAGCGTTCCCGAAGAAGAGAAATTTGTTAACATCGAGCATAGATTTAAGTGTCAGGAGGTCATTTCTGGAAGTATTTGTATGGAGTGTAGCCATGTATGGAAGTGAAACATGGACGATAAATAGTTTGGACAAGAAGAGAATAGAAGCTTTCGAAATGTGATGCTACAGAAGAATGCTGAATATTAGATGGGTAGATCACATAACTAATGAGGAAGTATTGAATAGGATTGAGGTGAAGAGAAGGTTGTGGCACAACTTGACCAGAAGAAGGGATCGGTTGGTATGACATGTTCTGAGGCATCAAGGGATCACCAATTTAGTTTTGGATGGAAGCGTGGAGGGTAAAAATCGTAGAGGGAGACCAAGAGATGAATACACTAAGCAGATTCAGAAGGATGTAGGCTGCAGTAGGTACTGGGAGATGAAGAATCTTGCACAGGATAGAGTAGCATGGAGAGCTGCATCAAACTAGTGTTAGGACTGAAGACCACAACAACAACAACAACATAGTAGTTTGATTACTGAAAAGTTTTGCAATAAGACATTAAAAATCTGTTGTAAGTGAATAAATTTCCTCTTAAAAATTTAACATTGAAGCCAATAGAATAACTTTTTAATGCAACTTCTTTGAAGTCATTTACTTGTAGGAAAATGAGTTACATGTCAGATGTGCTTGTAAAAAGTTGTATGACTGACCTTGTTACAACTGATTCTACTGTGAGAATAATTGTATAGAAGCGTTAATAAAATGGAAAAGTTCAAGTAGTGTTTCATTTAAATGGTATGCATAAAGAATTCTGAAACCCGTAAACAATTTTGTAAGCAGGGCTATCATAAATCCCAGAATAAAACTGTGTCTACAATGACATCTGGATGGAATGGACAATGAGGAGAAGTTAAATAAACAGACTCACTTTTTAATAAAATCAATTTATAATTTGTGCTCTTACTTGTTGCCAAGGTTTGATGAAATATGCTGCAAGAAAAATCACAGGAGATACTAGTGAGGCTTGCTGAATGAAATAGCTTTAATAACTCTTAACATCCGACTTGGTAAGATTAGAAGTTGATTAGAATTTGTTACACTACAAGGAGGAAGAGAGTTCAATAAGTAATTCAAAGCTTTTTTTTCTCAGCCAGTTTGAGTTGAAAACATGTAGAATTTGTTGTGGGACATCATGGAATATTCTTACTACAGGCCCTATTATTTCATGAAGTTCCAGAGGGTGGCAGCGTTACATGCAGCCTTCGAAATAGCATCTTTAATGGAGATGCATTCCAAACAGTAAGCTGGCATCTAAGTTCTTTTGGCAGAAAACCAGAACATCACAGATATTCATAGGCATTTGCAGAATGTCTGTGGACACTGCAAGTGAAAAAAGCATATTGAATAGCTGGGCGAGGTGTCTGTCATCATTGCAACAAGATTTCACAAACATGTTCAACATCTCATGTGCCTGATAGCTGCATACAGCTGTGACTCACACAGCCTGGATCTCGCACCTTCCAACTTCCATCTGTTTGGCCCAAAGAAGGATGCACTCCACAGTAAGCAATATACGGATGATGGGGAGGTTATTAACACAGCAAGACATTGGTTCTGACATTGACCATTAGAGTGGTACAATGTGAGCATACTGGCCCTCCCAGTAAGTTGGCATAAGGCCATCCCATTGAACAGAGATTACATTCAAAAATAGGGTTTTGCTGTACTGGTGTCCTGAACAAAACCAACCTGTTTTCAGAAAAAACCGTGTTCCATTACTTATTGAATGCCCCTGGTATTACAGGTCCCCTGTAACATCTGTCCAGATATTTTAAAGTTGACATAATAATAGAGACAGGCCAATAGTTCAGAGTTTCAGAAGGCTCTTTTCCCAGTTTCAAGGCAGAAATTATCTTGGTTTTCCTCTGTATTTCTGGAATACTGTTCTGCTTTAAATAGTTATTGTAGGATTCCATAAACTTTTTCAGTGTTGTTGGTTCAATTTTCTTTATCTGCTCCATTCACAAGTCAGCCAAGCCAACTGCCTTGTTATTATTTTATTGTTCTATAGATTTTTTAAGCTCTTCTTTGCATAACAGGGGTGAGAGTTAATGCATTTCTAGGTGTTCTTGCCTCTGAATCAAGGAGCATAGTCTGCTCACACAGCTGGTAATACACCACCTGCAAAGAAGGTATTTGAATGTGAATCCTGCTCTGGCAAATAGTTTAAAGGTGCACTGCTAAAGAATAAAACCATGTGTATACTATTTGCAGTATCAAATGAGCTTTTACTGTAGAATTTAGTTCAAGATATAAAGCTTTTCTATCCTCAGAGAAAATATCAGGAACACAGATTTTTAGAATTTTAATAGCTTAAATTTTCATTAAATGGACGAGTTACAGTTCCCTCTGCCACACACATGGATTGAACACCAAACTGTAAAGAACACAGCAGTAACCACAATAATATGTGACATTATTTTTATAAAAATGTACTAATACTGTGGCTGACATACTATCACATCATGACCACACTCAAGTCCAAACCTGAAAGCAGGGTTGCCACTGAAATGCAATACTTAGGACTGGAAACACATTTCTTACAAACACAAATGTACAGCCAGAACATAACTGACCTCCTGGATGAAGAGTGCAGCTTTATACAAACATCAAATATTCTCAACATAAGATACTTCAAGAACCATCCAGAAGTAATAAATAACAAAAAATCGGTGGTGCCAGACAGCAACCCTGGGCCGTAGGATACACTGCATTACAGCTTGTGACATTCACTCCTGGAGAAACAGTGTCCTATTTCAGAAATTGTCATTGGATGTGACTACAGCAACATCAATCTAGATCTGGTCAATGGTCCTCTGTGTGGTGGAGCTATTGAATCATCACGTTTTGCACTTGTTGTTACATCCTCTCCATTATGATGAGCATTGAAGGTAGCCCTTCCCATCAAAGCTTTGCCATCAGCAAGTGGGTCTTCAGTTTCCTTGAACCTCCCACTATCAGTCTGTGCCTCTGGACATTAGTAGGGCTTCATACATAGAACATGGATGATGTCTCTGTGCTTCAGTCTTCCTGTTGAAGGCTCATAATTCTCAACTTCATACGTGACATCCGAAACCAATAAAGACAACAGAGCACAAAGAAGCACTTTAGTAGCTTTTCCATTAGTCCACTTTCTGCACAGGCATATCTCAGTGGCTGGTGACTGGTGTTTACAGTGCTCTCAGTCTTCCTCCTGAGTGTCCAGGGTCAATAAGCAAGCCAGCTGCCTTATTTCTTAGGTCCTGGTGATGAGGTGTTTCAAGTAGTCATCCACAATATCATCCAGTTGAAAAGGAAACAGTGTATCCATTGTCATTTCAGTATTGCATCCAGGAGCAGAAACAATGGTGTGAAGTCTGTAGTATCTTGCTTTGCAATGGTGTATGGAAAATGTCATGGCGGGCAGTATTGTCTCCCCATCTCACTGTCTGACATGAACCTACATCAAGAGAAAATCTGCCAAAGTATTATTCAGGCATTCTGTGAGTCCATTTGCCATACTAGAGGTGATGTTGCAACATGAAATTACCTCTGATACTGGTATCAGAGCACATCACAGAGGGTGCTCCATGGTTGAAAATTATGTCTCCTAAAGTGAACTTTGCTATTTCCCTTCTTCCCTCTGTTTGGCAGCAATATTATTTAATGCAACAGAGACTGAGATTTCATCCATGCCCCTGTATTCTACAAAAGTATCTCTTGAAACGCAGTTGGCGTCCTCATGTTTGTGTCTGCTTTTACACACCACTGTGATATACTCCTGTAGCCTCTGCACCCATTTCACCAGGTGATCAGACAGATCCTTCAGGCTAGTCAAGCCAGCACAGAAAATGATGGTTTGTAACTAAGGTGGATGGTTTGCCAAATAAAAATGGCTGGAAACTGTTGATGGTCCAAACAAATGACTTAGAAAACACCCTGGTAGTAACACTAGAACAGTGAAAGAGGTCTAAATTAAATATGTCATTCTTTTTTCTTCAGTTTCATATCCAACTTTTTACTGCATTTATGAAATCACATAACTTTTCCTAAATTTCCTCTCCTCTTTACAATGATGTATGAGGATTTATAAAATATTGATATTTTCTTGGACATTTCATTCGATATACCTAGAACAGTGGAAGGAGTAAATCTACCACCACTGCAATTTCTCTTCTGAATATACCTACATAATCCAACAATGAAGCAGCACATATCAGTAATCATGCAGAGTTGTTGCTGCTCATTGTTCTGTCTTGCCACATACATGTTTCAATCTGCCACAGTTTGTATATCATGTCATTTGGGTAATATTCATTGGCCATAAAAGATGTTTTCGAACATGTCTCATCAGTGTGGACTTTCTGATGAAAAATTTTTACATCTCTTAGAGAATTCCAATGTTGAATCAGAAAGTGACTTCACTGATGATGATGATGATGAGGCGGATTCCGTACCAGAGACAAGTGAAGATAAAGACATTGTGGGCGAGGAGAAGTCGGTGGAGGAGGGTTCAGATGTTGAGCTACGTCAGTCCTCATCTCATACATCACAGCAGACCCATTTGAATGCCTCTACAAAGAAGGTCACTAGTGATGGAATCGAGTGGGAGATGGCCGAAGTTCCATCTTCTGGAATGAGGTCAGCTGTGAATTTTCAAAACGAGACAGGAAGTTGCAACTTATGCTTGCCAACGAGTAGATGACTCTGTCATCAGTGCTTTCCTTCTTATTTTTGATGAAGAAATACACAGAATCAAATGCTCAAAAAGTACTGATTGTGTACTGGCGTAAGCTGTCGCTAGCACACTGG
The DNA here is from genome assembly GCF_023864345.2 of Schistocerca serialis cubense. Taxonomy (NCBI): domain Eukaryota; kingdom Metazoa; phylum Arthropoda; class Insecta; order Orthoptera; family Acrididae; genus Schistocerca; species Schistocerca serialis. The sequence goes on from NC_064644.1 coordinate 419,970,847, forward strand.
GTGGCAAAGAGGTTGTGAGAAGATTGACAGAGGCCAATGACAGACTCACAAGAAATGCGCCGCCAATGCCCTTTCAGCCACCAGTATTTAGATCACCGCCATGGACCAGAGGGCCCAGTCAGACATAAAGTGAGTCAACGAATCAAGTCATCAGCTGCAGCCCAGTGGGAGTCGCAGTCACACATATGTTTGTAAGCACTTTGTATGTATCAATCTAAAGTGTTCAGTGAGAAAAATGTACGTGTGCAACGATAAGAATGCAGTGGGAATGTTTTCACATCTGTTGGATGAAAACTATGAAAACAAACGCTCCAAACGGACGTTTCACATAAGTCACATCCGATGCAAATCTGTAACACAACCATCTGTGTGACGTGCTTATAATTATGTATTATTTATATCTTAGGACAATTAATCTGTAAAAAAATGCACCACATGTTGTAATGAAGGCATGAAAACCATTTGAAGATGAATCGTAATGATTCGAAACTGGTAACAGTACAGTTTGAATAAAGGAACTGAAAATAAATTTGTGGCTGACTGCTATTTCAACACCATCAACATTTGTCTTCAAATAACAGCCACGGTCTCCAACCATGTCATCATATGACAAAATTGTAGTCGCAATTAGCTCAGCCTCTACCTCAGACAGGCAGCACACAGAGACCAGAGAAGTGTACACAGTGGACTTCTACTTCACCAGCAGTGAAGCTAACGTGGACTATTACAGAGGGCTTGTACCACAACAAGATAAGTAATTTTCTGTTCTGATAAATATAGAACACAGTTAATACATGCATGCAGTTGTGTTATAGAAAGAGGATTCCCATGGTACAAGCCTACAATGACAACGAGACAACACAAAAGTTTGGACCGTATCACTTGAGAAATTGGAAAAATTGATAGTGACATATATGTTCATGGTGTCATTTGTACAAAAGATATGTCTTTGGATGATCCTTGGTCACATTCTTGGGGGCTTAGTTTCATCAAAGATGTTAGGAAAAGGGATAGATTTTAAGAGCTTCTCAGATTTCTCCATTTTGATCAAACATCAACCTTAGCTCAACAAGCACCAGCCAATACCCTCAATTGGAGTATCTAGTGAATGGTGATGGACTGTGTCCTGATCCACAGAAAAAAACGCAATCACAGATTTCCTGACTCCAATGCACATTCACGATGTGAGAAGTTCTCTCAGAATGTGCTCATACTACCAATGACTCACAACAGACTTCTGCATCAAGGCACGTATCTTGCAAGAACTACTGCAAGGGAACATCAGATTTTTCTGGAGGAAGGTGTAAGGAAGATCTTCTCTTTCCTTACACCTAGGACAGTGGAGTTTTTGACATTCCTAAACAGAAGAAAGCAGTCAGTTTGACCCTATATAAAACATTTTCATACTTGACTTAAATGAGTACTTAATTTTAACGTACATTAATCAATCCCTACCTTTATGAGAGTTTTAAGATAATTATTTAACATGATGATAAACACCTCATTTATCATTGCTCATGTTAATAAGTTTCGTAAGCTGTGGACTTTTGTATATTAAACAATGTAACAATATTATGGAAAAGGAAAGTTGCCACTAGCCATATAGTGGAGGTGCTGGGTCACAGATAGGCACAACAAAAAAAGACTGTCACAAATAAATTCTTTGACTTATAATTGATGGCAGTCACTGTGATAACTAGGTTAAAATAGGTTTAGGTTACAAAACTTATTAGTAATGGAAGTGTTTGTGACAAGATGGTAGTTTTGGGCTTGGGGCCAGTGACACTATCATACAGCAGTTGGAATAAAAATGCATTGCCAATTCATTCCACTTAACTGGTGGTACACACACCTGGTGAGTGGCATCCCATGTGGACAAGTTATGGGTATAAGCTAGTTGCACTATGTGATCAAAACTATCTGGACACCCCCAAAAACATACGTTTCTCATATTAGGTGCATTGTACTGTACTGCCACCTACAGCCAGGTACTGCATATCAGCGACCTCAGCAGTCATTAGAGATTGTGAGAGAGCAGAATGGAGCGCTCTGCAGAGCTCATGGACTTCGATCGTGGTCAAGTGATTGGGTGTCACTTGTGTCATACGTCTGTGAGATTTACACACTCCTAAATATCCCTAGGTCCACTGTTTCCTATGTGATAGTGAAGTGGAAACATGAAGGGACACGTACAGCACAAAAACGTACAGGCCTACCTCGTGTGTTGACTGACAGAGATCACCGACAGTTGAAGAGGGCCATAATGTGTAATAGACAGACATCTATCCCGACCATCACACAGGAATTCCAAACTGCATCAGGATCCATTGCAAGTACTATGACAGTTAGGCAGGAGGTGAGAAAACTTGGATTCCATGGTCGAGAGGTTGCTCATAAGCCACACATCACACCGGTAAATGCCAAACGACGCCTCACTTCATGTAAGGAGCATAAACATTGGACGATTGAACAGGGGGAAAATGTGGTGTGGAGTGACAAATCATGTTACACAACATGGCGATCTGATGGCGGAATGTGGGTATGGTGAATGCCCAGTGAACGTCATCTGCCAGTGTGTGTAGTGCCAACAGTAAAATTTGGAGGTAGTGCTGTTATGGTATGATCATGCTTTTCATGGAGGGGGCTTGCACCCCTTGTTGTTTTGTATGGCACTATCACAGCAAAGGCCTACATTGATGTTTTAAGCACTTTCTTGCTTCCCACTGTTGAAGAGCAATTCGGGGATGGTGCCTGCATCTTTCAACATGATCGAGCACCTGTTCACAACGCCCGGCCTGTGGTGGAGTGGTTACATGACAATAACATCAATGTAATATACTGACCTGCACAGACTTCCTGACCTGAATCCTATAGAACACTTTTGAGATGTTTTTGAACGCCAACTTCCTGCCAGGCCTCACCGACTGACATTGATACCTCTCCTCAATGCAGCACTCCGTTAAGAATGGGCTGCCATTCCCCAAGAAACCTTCCAGCACCTGATTGAACGTATGCCTGCAAGAGTGGAAGCTGTCATAAAGGCTAAGTGTGGGCCAACACCATACTGAATTCCAGCATTACCGATAGAGGGTGCCACGAACTTGTAAGTCATTTTCAGCCAGGTGACCAGATACTTTTGATCACATAGTGTATTTCTGACTACACAAGCAACCACTGCTTGTGACTGTTGCTTTTTCAAGAGACGTGTGAAGTGTTTTCCGCACTTCCAGGGTACTGCACTGTAGTTCTGTGTCCTGTAGTCAGGTTGTCTCACGGTATTTGAATTTAATTCCTGACAAATGTTTACATCTTACCATTAGAAGAGTCATGCACATGCCTTTGTATTTGTTGTGCTCTTGTGGAAATAATGTTGCTGACATAGCTTTCATTAAAGATGAAAATTATTGTCTTTGATTAAAATTTCAAATTCAGATATCTTGAGGCCATCATACCACTTTACTGTTAGCTTGTGTTAATTACCATGAGCCCTCTGCTTTTATGTATGCATGCATGGCAAAGTACAAGTTTTAATTACTAATGTTCACATCAAGCTGGCCACAAAAGAATGGATGACAACAAGTGTGAGCGAAAAATTGTGTCTGAATCCATAGTATTTAATGCAGATAGACAAATAAGTATTTTTTAATACTGTACAACGGTTAAATACTTTGGTTTGCCGCAAATCAATTGCCATTGTAAAAGAATATATCTGATGTCATTTTCAATCAAAATATGCTGATTTGGCGAAGTTGGATGATAACGAGAGGAAAATCAAGGTGTCAGATTAACTAAAATCTTTTTCTAGTCAACACCAATTTTTCAAGAAAGGAATGACATAGAATGAAGTGGCTACAAAAGTAAGCTTCTTAATTTGTAAAGAAACTGGTGCTGCGGGAAAACCTCTCATGGAAGGCAATTTCTTAATAATGTGCATGGCGATCGCTGTATCAGAACCACTTCTAGTCATTATGACCACTGCCCATTGTCAGACTGAATGCCACCCACCTGGTGCCGTTGTGAGCATGACTCGGAAATGAAAGTATACAAACAGAGCAGTGGTGAATGGGGTATTGCTTTTGCGATGATACAAGCTGCAAATTGAGAAATCCATCAGCATAAGCGATCCTGGGAACAGGCATCTCGGAAAAGGTAAAACTGGTCGCCAGTTGCGTGCTACTGTTGCGAGCACCTTGGGAAAGTGGCTGAAGAACTGTGAAACGAGTAGTCCACCAGGTGTGGACGTCCACACCTCATCATAGGGTATGGAGATTGGCAGCTTGTCTGCTCTGTAAAACAGGATAGGCGGCGATCTGTGACAGATCTAACACAGTACAGTGGTGGTGCAGGCACAAGCATTTTGGATCTCTACTGTTCAGTACAAATTGTTTGGGCTCCCCTGCATACGACTCCTACATGCTGGCCTAAGAAAACCATCAATTATGATTGCAGTGAGCATAGGATCTTCAAGATTGGACTGTGGATCAGTGGTCATATACCACTTGGTCAGATGAATCATGTTTCTTGTTACACCAGGTTGAGGATCGAGTACGGATATGCCATGATCCAGGTGAATGACTGCTTGAAACTTGCAACGTGCCACAGGCACAGGCAGGTGGGGACAGAATTATGCTATGAGGGACATTCACTTGGTCGCCCATGGGACCTATGGTAGTAATGGAAGGCACAATGACTGTGGTGGACTACATGAACAATATTGTGGACAATCATGCTTATGTCTTCCCTGACAGCAATGGACTCTTGTAGCGGTGTAAATGTCTACGTCACAAAGCCGGAATCATGCTACAGTGGTTTGAGGAGCATAATAGTGAACTCATGCTGATGCCTTGGCCATAAATTTGACTGGTCTGTACCTGATGGAAATCAAGTGAAACACTATCAAGCAACAGTTTCTCTCCCACAAACAAATGGTTTATAATTTACAGGAATTGCATGACCTGTGTATAGACATCTGGTGCCACATATCTCCAGAAACTTACCAAGGATTTGTCGAATGCATGACATGTAGAAGTGCTGCTGTATTGCAATCCAAAGGTAGCTCCACTCAACATGCAATTAAGCAGGTGGTCATAATGTTTCGGCTCATCAGTATATTTCCAGAAAAAAAAATCAAGTTTTTGAGAAGCTCGTCCAGAATATATGTCAAAGAAGCATGCATACACTGCCAACCTTCAAAACCAGTTAAGAAAGAATGCTGAAGAATACATATACCAACATAAATGATACTGATCAGCTTTTAGTTTTCACTCATGGTGTTGATAAAAATTTCACTATCATAGAAGAATTGGTAGGATTGTGTTCCATGAAAGGGTGAGCACCCGATGGAGACATCTCTAACGAAGTGAAAGAATGTGTCACACAGAAACTGGGTTCGACTTTTGAAAATATTGTGGCCATTTGCACCGATGGAGCACCTTCTATCTGTAGAAAGACAATTGGTGCAGTATCACTACTGGAAGAATATGCCAGAAAAAGAATAAGCAAATTCCACTGTATGGTTCAACAACAAGTGTTACGCAGCAAAGTTCTGGGAGCTGACCATATGCCAACTATGGTTCCTGTTATCAACTACACCTGATCAAGAGGGCCTTAAAACCGAACTTCATGGATTTCTTGAAGAACAACTGGGCACGAAATTTAAGGATTTACTGTATCATACAGAACTTCATTGGCTAAGTCGTGGGAAAGTATTGCAGAACTTTTTTTGCACTAAGAAAGGAAATAATCGACTTTATGAAAAACTATCCAAAGGATTTTCCTATTGAAAAATGAAGATTGAATCAATTACTTATGTTTTCATCTGTTGGCTGCAGCACATGCTTTCAAAATGGAACTTACACTCTTCCAAAACTAATTGTTGAAAGCAGACATGACCCATTTTCCTACTAGCAAAACAATTTCTTCAGATTAACATGCTGTGCTAGGGAGGAAATTTTCTCACAACATTGATAAATTAATTGAAGAATTCGACAATATGTTTGCTCTGTCAAAAGAGGAGGACATCATGTTCAAGGGGGTTGAAGATCCTTTTTCTGTAATCCTAAAGGAGATACCTGTGGAGATCATAAAAATTCAGTGTTCTCCAATTTATAAAATCAAGCAAGAGAATGTGGTCTTCTTGTTTTCTATAAACGCTTGGACAAAAATAAATTTAATACCCTAAGAGACACAGCAATAAAAGTATTCAGCACGTGTGGCAGAATTTACATGTATGAATGAACTAAAATAAAAGCAAATTGCACACTTGTTTAACTGATGAACATTTAGAACACATATTAAGAACTTCAATGTCAAGTATGACTCCAGACTTTGAAAAACTTATAGTTGACATGCAATGCTATGTCTCACATTACACCTTTGTTTCAGTTTATCATCTTTTTATACTACTTTCATAAATAATTGTTTGCCATAAAAGTATGCTATTAAAACTGTCATTCCTCCCTGTCTTTAAAAAAGTTTTTTTTTAAATAATAATATTTTGTAGATCAAGTATTTATTCTCAAGAGTTCGAAAAGAATTTTTTTGTAGTTTTACAAAGTTTAATATTTCAGGTTGCTGTTTATGTTACATAGTCTACATCTGTACAGTATGTCAGCTATTTCTATGTCACAGTTCAATGAAAATATATAATAAAGTAATAATTGATAACCGGAATAATGATTAATTTTTGTTAATTTTAAAAGATTATATTCAACACAATTGACCAAGAAGTCTACAGTGACCCGCACTTTGGATTCTAGTTTTGATTTGGCCCCGGACTACTTTTGAGTTGTGTAGCACCACTTTACAAAGCCTTTAGAGGATTGGTGCAGTTTGGTTAGTCTGCCCCCCTTCCAGTAAGAGGTGTTTCACTTCTAATAATATCACTTTATTGAGTTGTTAAAGTGTACATCAGACCATTTTAACAAGACATTTCAAGATTTATACTGCTGAACCACTGTGGGCAAACCCCTCTTCACCCCTGTATTTAGTTGGTGGTCACAATCTTGACAAACAATTTTCTAAGAGCAGCAACATCCATTTGCCTTAGAGTAACTTCAAGAACAGCCTAATACGTTTTATAATAGCTTCCCACTCCTTAAAAACTTAAGTTTATTTTTTACACTAACTACTGCTCAAAAGCTGCTGTTAGTCTATTCAGTACATTGTCAGAAAAGGAAATGAAAACATATGCATGTGGGGTATTTATTGGAAACACACGCGTTGGACAAAATTATATGAAATGTCTGGTACAAACAATTCATTTCTACACCTACATCAGTTATGTACCGACATTACATTGTTTCCTATTTGTATGATCTCATCTTTGGAAAAAATTCTGAGCTGCCTGTAGGGCTGTGATCTTTATTGATCACTTTTTAAAAGTTATTTGCTTGCATTTGGCATACATGGGTTACCATCAAATCATCACATCAGATCTAGTTTATCCATTTAGTGGTACCATTCGGCACATCGTGACAACCTCTTATGACTAAACACAACAATGGAAGAAAATCTGAACTTACTAAAAGGGACAAAATGACAGGACTGTTGCCTTTACAAAGAATAGTACTGGCATAGAAAGTAACTTCCAAGGTTTAAAATGTACTAGCAAACAGTATCGATTATGTGTCAAGGCACCTGAATACATCAGTCAGGATGGAGTTGCTATTGCCAAAACACCTGTAATCAGCATGAAATCGAGGAACAGAAAAGTGGAATATTGAGCAATCAAAACATGTAATGTCATCCAACTAACGAACTTTCACAGTGAGTCCTACAACAGTGTGTGTTTACTTTTTATTGCCACTGGCACTAATAGGTCCCACTTTTTTTGATGATGGTTTATTCCAACTGCACTTATATTTCCCACATCCTGGGGTAATTGTACATATAAGTACAGTACATCTGTATTTTGAGCTGGAAACATTCCACTGCCTTCTAAATCTCATGTGCTCTTCAAGAAGTATGTTTGTGTAACCTTTGGTGACAGCTCAAGATCTGCTTTGGAGAAATCATATTTATTGTGAAACTTCCTGGCAGATTAAAACAGTGAGCTGGACCGAGACTCGAACTCAAACTCTTCATACTTATTATGTTTACTACTGTACAACCATTAGCAGTTTTTGTTTACTAGCTCAGGTACGATTCTTAGGTCCTATTTTCAATCTAATGCATCTTTAGTTTTTATTTAAGAAATAAGCCGAACACCATTGTACTCTAGAGTACCATCTGGGCATGTGCGCATTTTTCGTGTATTATTACACTAGAGTAGTTGTTGCTTTGTTTTGTGTTATATTTTACTAGCTTTGTCTATCTAGTTGTATTTATTTTCAGTTCAGTGACACTATACATGAATATATAGAGCAGTCAAAGACATCATTCATCTTAGCCATAGGACACCACTCATCTACACCATGGATGTGAACACTAAATCACCATTATGGTTCATCTCAGTGCACAATGAAAGAGGCATTGTAGGAAGCCATATTGGAACTAAATGTGAAGGTGGCAAAAAGAAGTGAAAAATCCACTCACATATGAAGGGAGGGCTTGTGCACAGCCCAATATAGACAACACAGTAGCTAATGAACGTGTGGACAGAAAGATCAGAACCTGGAAAGTTGAAATAGGCCTCACTATGAGTGACCACAACATTGAAAACTTCAAAGCTGACTCTGTAATGATGATGCATTAAACACATTAAAGACTGGAACCATCTGTGGAGTATTTTCCACTGTTCGGGCCCAGTGGAAGTAGATGGCAACAGACACAGAAGGCCAAGAACTCATCACTGTAATACAAGACACTACAAAAGGACCAATATCAGTCATAAGACAAATGGACTGGAGTTCACAAGTACCATGGAAGGAGGGTCCCCAGAGACTGACAACAGAAGTCACAGGGGGCAACGAGATTTTACCTGAAAGGTTACACTACAGATGAAAGAATTTGCAAACTGGGCAGATACGGCACTCTGAAGCAGCAATTTAAAAGTCGCCTATGGTATGCATGAACAGAGTGTTGGAACTGATTTGTGGCACATAACATACGTCAATCCTTGAGGCATGTTATATAGAATCATCTGCCGAAAGATAAAATCTCTGTGTGTGTTATCAACTCCAAATGCCCAGATGACAGCATGAAAAACTGGTGCCAATCTGCACAGTTACTGATGGACGCTTTCCAGACGATATTGCAAAAAATGTATTTGGCGGACACAGGATTGCAGAACTAAAGTTGGGAAGCATACTGTGGAGACAGGGTAGTTTGTCCATTTTCTGAAGAGAAGATGAGGAAAGAAATCACCTGGTGCTGATGACACCCCAGCTAAAGTTCTACAAGCCCTTCATATGCATTTAAGTTTATGTTTATGCCAACTCTACAATGTGTTTGATTATCTTGAAACAGGGTGAAGACAAGGATTCCTTAGCTCCAAAGTCCTAGAGACCAATTTGCCTTCTCAACATCTTAGTGAAAGTTCTGGAGAAGCTGCTATGCAGTAGACTACAGTAGAAAACACTACTTCACGGAATGAACTCGCAACACTATGGTTTCAGAAGTAGGAAGACAACAGAGGACGATGTAAATGAGGCGATAAGACCTCTGAAAAAAGATGCGCTTCAGTGTGTTGTAGTCATAATAGTTGACATCACTGGGGCGTTCGATTACTTATGGTGGCCAGCACTTTTTGACCACATAATGGACTTACACTGCTCATGAGCATCATACAACTGCTTTAAGAACTACTGTGAAAACAGAGCAACAGGGTCATGCCTTGAGACGTTAATGAAAGGAATTTCGAAAGGCTGACCACAGGCACTGTTTTCTGGGATCTAGTACTTGATTCAGTATTTCAGGTGTATGCCAACAACCTGATTAGCATTCTGAACGGAAGTTCCAGAAGCAACCTGGAAGATGTATGTAACATAATCCTTCAACAATTACATCAATGGTGCCAAGGTGTCAACATTGTCTGTTGTGCCTGGAAAAATCATATACATGCTCTTAAAAGGGAATCTTTTAACAGACCTGACAATGAAATTAAGTGACAGATCCAAAGGAGAAAACCTGTCACCAAATACTTAGGAGTCTTCTTGGATGAAAGACAAAATTATACTGCACATATTGAAGAAACAAGCAACAAAACCGGGTATATTATGAACAAAATTATTAGTCTCGCCAGTTAAGATTACAAGATGCAAACATAAGAACATATCATAATGCTATTTTAACTGTGACCATGGGATACTGTGCAAGAGCTTGGGTGTAACTACTTCTGCTCATAAAACCAGCATGGACAATTAACATGGTGCGATGTGGAATTCTACTTTGGTTAGGAGTGGCTTTTGCACTGTGCCAGTTGACGTGTTGCAAGTAATACTTGGAATATGTCCACGCAGTCAGATACAGAAGAAAGTGGTGATGTATTGGCTGAAGAAAGAACAATATCCTGATTCTGACACGAACTGAATCAGCATGGAAGAGTCAATGTCAAGGAGATACTGCAATGCAAGGCTGAATGGCACATCTTCGGCAACATTGCTGACGCTATTTCAAGAAAGGTTTGGATAGTATGTTATCTTATAAATCAACATCAGTCTACTGCACTACAAGAGGTTGCACCAGAAGACTGAGAAGCAATACAGAGAAGTCAGCTGAAGTCAATAGCTGCGGCAGAAGAACAGGCAACATCTCATACCCATCTATCATAGCAACACCCTAGAGAAAGGCAGCTGTGGACAGTTTCTTGGCAGCCAATGAACTAGAACCAAGGTTATGTGGGTTGCCACGCGGCTATGCTCCTTACCAGCAACAATGATACTTCCTCTGAACATGGGAATCGTCCCCTGCAACTAGGGAGCCAACACACAAGAGAGGCAGATGCAATCCCAACACCTTCCTCAGTGGCCAAGGAACTGGCAGCAAATGCCTGTGAACCATGGGGCAATGGAGTTCATTGTGGAATGTGACAGCCAAGAACTGATGAACAATTGCAATAGTAGTAGACATAGATGCAATGGTAGGTGTAGTATTTAACTGTGACCATTTATTTTTATTATTGTAAATAATAGAAATAATTATTGTGTAGGTAGTAATGTATGCAGCATAACTTGTCTAAGAAAAATACAGCCTCAGTTTAAATTATAGGTAACAGGCTACATTGGAATGGGATGAATGAATTAATGAATAAATAAATAAATACCTAGTTCTATAAATGTAAAGCTGCTTTTAGTGTTAGCGTGGTTCTCATTGTTATAAATGTTTCACAGAAGTATCACTTTTCGTGCGTCGACAATACTAACCAATGAATAAATTGTTGCAGCTGTTCTCAAACATTTGTCAGGTGGTGGTGATATGGAAGTAGTGCATGGTGGCGATGATGATGATGATGATGATGATGCAAATGACACTAACACTCCTGCAGATTTAGGTTCTGATATGGTTTTTTAAAAAATCTTTAGCTTTTGAAACAATTTTTGAAAGAGAAATGACAGAATAAGCACCAATGGAGCTCGAAATCAGTGTACCTGAAACTGTAGAGAAATGTGGAACACAATAGATAAATGGTTGCTTGCATGAAAATGCTTGCAAAAGTAGGAAGGTGGTAGAGGCCGAAATCAAAATCAGTGGAGGAAGCATAGATGACTCAATCATTTTATTTTCTGGTAAAAATTCAATTAAACAACACAACCAAAAGAAGCGGTTAACTGTGGTGTACTGCAAACCACTCTTGCCTTTAATATTTATCAAGAGAGAAATGAATCCCTGGAGGGGGAATCTGAAAACCGTGTTATGAGAAAGTGTAGTTTCAGGTTTATAAAAGAAGTTTTGGGACAAAAACAGGAGGCTGGTCTTCGATAACTTTATTACTCACTTTGCCTTTTGCAAAAAGCAGAGAAAACATGGCTTGTGGGGTAATCAGGACAAACAGGAAAGCTTTCCCATTGGGCCTTTCACTTTCTAAGAGTATGAAAAAAGATGACTCATTTATGGGACATCATCCTCTGGAAACACAAGAAAACTGTATCTTGCTTCCAGTTACCACAGAACACACAAGATGTGTGTCCAGAAGGCAGAATAATAGCACTAAACTCAACATTCAGTACCGTACTGTGTATACAACTGCAATATTTGAGGTGTGAACCATACCAACATATTTAGATATGCCTATGGCCTGGAAAGAAGATCCAAAAAGGATTTTTTCAGTGCTTATAAACAGTACTTTGAGCTGTATCGAAAGATTCCCATTTAGGAGTTTATGAGGAATATTGCTCAGAGACTGATGGGTCGAGGAACGTGAGGTATGTAGTCGAGGTACTATCTAGATCAAACTCAGAATGTTTATTTTGTGCAGTATTCTTCTGCTACTGTAAAAATATTATTATTTTTGCTGAATTCAATTTAGAAACTATATAGTTGCCTTCCTAATATTCATTCATTGGTAGTCTTAAGTGCATCAGACAGTACTCAAAACTACCACCTTTGTAAAATGGAGGAAAAGAAACAAAATTCCAAAAAGTTCACGATCATTTTCTTACCATTTACTGCTGTGATCTATAAAAAAATATAAAACAAAAAAACTCGAAAAGTGTGCACAGGACACTATGAAAGCATCCAAATATAACACATCACAAGTTCTGTGGTCGTTTGTACAGATATATTGTTTACAGTGGGTTCTGTACCAACATTGACAGGCAGGGTAACTATCAAAGCCCCCAAAACCATTTAATATGACCATGTTCCACAATGGAGCTCGCAATGCTTTCACTAAGTGATTGTATCTTCCAAGGTAAGTGATTTGATGAGCATCAGGTCTAAATAACAAGTCTTCCCTGCCCTCTACAACAATCAAATTTGAATATAAATCAAGTATGGACAATACTGGGAAACAATCAAGAGCGCAAAGGATGCCTAACATAATTTGTAATTTTGTGCAATTAATTTTTCATGTTTAATCATTGAAAATATCTTACTTCTACTTGGTTCACTTATAGGATCACACGTTCTACGCAGCAATTCGGAATCAAGTCTCACTATGTAGGTTGGTTGTGGAAAATCACACATTTTACGTGTCTTCTTAACCATAACATCTATTATAACTGAAGAACTTATCTATAACATCTATTACAACTGAAGAACTTATCTATAACATCTATTACAACTGAAGAACTTACTCGAACTCCAGATACTACAGGGAAAAAAATTATGAGTCTCGCATTAAATCAGCTTAAATTAATAACAGCTACCCCATCACACAATTTATCATCATCATCATCTTGGACAGTTTCCAGCCACTGGTTGGGTCTGTCGGGAACACAAGCCTCTCCATCGTGTTCTGTCTTTCCACCATTCCCCCTCTTCCACCTTCGTCCAGTTCTCTCCTCTTCTCGTCACACATTCCTTCACTCCCTTCACCCATCTACCTCTTGGTCTTCCCCTGGGCCTCTTCCCCTCCAGTTGCAGATCAAACATCCTCTTTGGAATTCTTCCCTCATCCATTCTCTTCATGTGTCCATACCACTGCAGTCTTGATTTTTCTATCCTGTCCTGTACTGGTTCCTCCTTTAGTCTTTCCCTCACATACACATTTCGCAATCTGTCTCGTCTTGTTACACTCAACCTGCTCCTCTGGAACTTCATTTCACTAGCTTGTATTCTACTTTTGTCGCTTTTGTGCATTACCCATGTCTCACTTCCGTATGCCAATATGGGGACAAAGTAGGTTCGGTATATAATTCCCTTGGATTTCTGTGGCACCTCCTTGCTCCAAATAAGCCCCCTAATGCATTTGAAGAACTGCCCTGCTTTTCTGCACCTTTCATTTATTTCCATTGCATTTCCCCCCTTACTTTCAATCATGCTTCCCAGGTACTTGAAGTTCTCTACCACTTGTAGTTTTTCCCCTCCACAAGTTATATCCACATTTGGCCTATTCTTCTTCCTTGTTGTGACAATTATTTCACTTTTCTTTGCAGAGAAATGCATTCCATATTGTGCTGCCGTTGCCTCCCATACATCTAACTGCTCTTGCACCTCCTTCTCGCAATTTCCCCATAACATCAGGTCATCGGCAAAAAGCACTGCTTTCATTTTATGATCTCCAATTGCATCTGATACTTGCTGTAGGATTTCATCCATAACAATAATAAACAATAAAGGCGAAAGTGCACTTCCCTGTCGCAGCCCATTTTCCAGCTTGAACCATGCAGTACGTTCCCTCCCCACTTTCACACAACTCTCACTTCCCTCATACATTTTTCTGACTTTTCGTGTTATCTCTTCATCTATCCCTTTTGCGTTCAGCACATCCCAGAGCTTGTCCCTATAGATACTGTCATACGCCTTCTCAATATCTAAAAAGGCCATGATTAAGTCCTTCCCATACTCGTAGTGCCTTTCCTGCAGTTGCCTTACCGCAAATATGAGGTCCGTTGTTGATCTTCCCGGTCTGAAACCATACTGCTCCTCTTGCAGTCTATTTTCAATACTGCTTCTTATTCTCTTCTCCAGGATCTTTTCATAGATTTTTCCACAGTGGCATAGCAGGGTGATTCCTCTGTAGTTCTCACATCTCCTTTTATCCCCTTTCTTGAAGATCGGGACTATAATTCCTTTCTTCCAATCCTCAGGAATTCTGTTCTCCTTCCACACCACCCTCAGCACTCTGTATAGCCACTGGGTTCCTACTTCTCCTGCTGCTCGTATCATATCCACTGTTACTTCGTCCCAACCTGGTGCCTTGCCCCCTTTCATCCTCTTTATGGCTTCTTCCACTTCATTCCAAGTTAGATCACCAATTTCCCCACTATTATAATCGTCTGCTGCCTTAGGCTCTCCATCGCTGTTAGTTACCCGCTTGACGGCATTCAACAGATCTTCAAAGTACTCCTTCCAAATCTTTTTGAGCTCATGCATTTCCTCCACAACTCTTCCATTATTATCCATTATTTATGCATTACATTAATTTATACAAAATACAATTTTAAATGGCTTGCATCAAAGGTGGTTCCGTATTTTAAATTGTAATGTTATGTTATGAACAATACAGGAGTGCCATTAAAATTTTACATGATCTTCAGTCTCTTATCACATGTACTTTCATTTGTTGCATGACCACAAAATAAGACTGTAAAATGTTTATTTGACTGTGAGAAATGTATTTTAAATGTCTGATGTGAAGTAAGAGCAAACTGAAGCAACACTCTAAACAAAGAAGCAAGTGGGCACAAATCACTTCTGATGAACTCCCAACCATTAAGGAAAACACACTTTGTAAGTACACGATAAAAAAAGCCTTTGAAGTCTCAGTGTTGTGAATTAAGAATAGTATTTGTTCTCTTATAACAACAGTATCTTTTACACTACGCTGGTATTATTTTGTTCTCATTCATAATTTAATCACAATCCTACTTCCTAAATTGAAGATTTCTATCACTGTAGAAATGAGTTTCCACTTTTTCATTGCCTCTATGTTTCCCACAACCTGTATTCCCCTTAGAAATATTTCTACGTTGTCTATTTGCAGCTTGTAGTGTATGCAGAACAGTATACTCCCTGGCAAGTTATCAAAAATGAGTTCTTAAAGCTTTGGAGATCAAGCACAACTTGGGCCACAATGTTGTGTTAAAAAGAACACACTTGAATATAGGTCAGGAAGCAATTTTTTCGATACGAGTCATGCAAAATAACTTGTTCCAAAAAAGCCGATAAATGCTTTTAAAATAGGTATAAATTAAACAGTTGAAAGGGCCAGGATGGAATATCAATAATATGGAAAGGAGATATTGCTACTCACCACAATAAGGCACTGAGTCACCAACAGACCCAAGGAAAAGAAATATTCAGCTCTCATACAGAGTTCTCCTCCATAAGCAGCAAAAACACACACTCACACAAGCAAGTAAGACAGCATTGTGCTTGTGTGAAAAAGCTTCCTACTTCTGAAGAAGGACTTTGTCCAAAAGCTCAATATTATTACATTAGGTAAATATAGTTCAGTTTTAAGCTCGCTCTAACTGCTTCATGATATGGCCAATAAGGGCATCAGGAGAAAGAAACCACAACATTTATAAATTTTCTTTTCTTTATTTGTAAAAAAAGTAATACTTAAAAATATATAATTTAAAAAAATGTTAAATCCAGTCTTACAACTGCAGTGGATGAAATACATAAAAAGTAATTAAAGGAACATACGTTACAGCTTCTTTTCACAAAGTGGAACTGATTTTGTACTATGTATAATTAAATCTTTCACATGAGTAATATTTTTGTGACATTTATTTTGTCTCTGCTTTCTCCTGTTTATTATCTGGGTTCTCCTCTGCTGCATCAGTGACAGCTGGTTTATTTGTTTGGACAATAGGGACTACACGTTCTTTGGGATCTTTTGATGGTACCTGTAACAAAGTAATATGCAGAAATGTTAATTCTGATGTATTATCTCCACAACTTATGTTATGTCCTCAAGTTTCTTGTAGAGTTGATAATTTCCTTTTGTGAACAATATTTTGATAACTGACCTAACCTGCAGGTGTCCTTAGTCCTGTTCCAGCAGGTCTGTACTCTAGTTATAACAGCAAGCACACAAAGGACAACTGTTCCAAACACCACACGAAGATGTCTAGGTCAGTCTTCAAACCAATGCACAAAAATGGTGTAAAGACCTGGGGACCTTGATGGTCAAGTAAACGTAACCATGTCTACCAATCCATCGATCTGGATATGGTGGGTTTAGATGTGTCATCAGACAACTATAAAAGGTAATCAAAGTTTCCATTTCAGAGGATTGCTGCAACGCAGACATCCATCAGAGAATGAAGAATGTGTATGGAGCAGCATGTTTGCCAAAAACTACCGTTGTGGAACAGTGCACCAGGTTGTTCTTGGTCTTAATTCAACACAAGACACTGGTCAATCAGGAAGGACAGGCTCATCCATAGATCAACTGAAGTGATAGACACTAGAGTACCCGTCCTGTAGTCCTGATGTCTCCTCATGTGATTATTGTGCCTTCAGTCCCTTAAAACAGGCCTTGCAGTGTCAATGACTCCTGTTAGACAAGGATGTGCAGTAGACAGCAACGACTACTTCACATAGCAGAATACGGTGTTTACTAAATGGGTATGTTCAACCTAGTGCATCGATGGGGTGATTGTCTCAATGCTCATGGCAATTTTGCCTGATTGGTATGTCAATTCCGGACTGTACAGCCTTCAAACAAACTTTTTGTTCACCCAATATAGAACGTGCAGGGGGTCCCATCATGCTGCAAGAACAAAGTCAAAGGAACCTTACTGTCTACTGTAATACTGGTAGCTCATTTTGAACAGCATAATTTTCATTATCATAAAATGACCTTATATTGTGATGCATACTTACCTTTTTGGGAGCTGCAATTGTCAGAACTCCATCTGATGATAACTTTGATGTTACAGCATCTATATCAATATTATTAGGCAACTTGTAACGACGGACGAAATGTCTGGATATGTAGCCATGTTCATCTTCACGTTCCTCATGTTTTCCCTCTACTACAATAAAATCATCTTGCATTTTTACTGATACTTCATCAGGCTTGAATTGCTGGACATCAAGATTTACCTATGAAAGAAACAACAGTCAACACAAAATCCTAACAGAAAGTTTATGCTATTCTGTTTCATACACACAAAGGGATTGCATCTGCAACTAACTTCTTATAGTTTTTCTGCTGACATTTTACTCCACATATGAGTCAACCTAATTCAATCACCAAAATTTTGTTTATAGGACACAGCATTTAAAATTACAGTTAATACAGTACATTTTAATATTTACTATGTTTAACTGTAACTCCTAGATTCAGGCTTAGAACACCCACCCACATTAACAAAACAGAAGCTATAGTATGAAAAATAATGATTAGATAGCTACAAAATGAGCCTCTATCCCAGTTTATGAATGCCACACGAAACTGAAAGTATTCCAAACTAATAGTTATTTCAAATATAGGTTCTACCAAGATGTAGTGCATTGAAATGGATACATAAGTATTTCACCTGGTTGGTCATAATGATCTCATATTTAAGTACAGAGTGGTTATAATTAAACTTTCCCTACCTATCATGTTATAATATGGAAACTGATTACCGTACAAGTACTAAACTTAGTAACATTAATGTTAAGGACATACGGAAGAGAAATAATGCAGAGTCAATTCAACTGAAATACTTTTAACGTGCTGCTACAGTACATCACACCATTACTGCAACAAATGGGGCTCAATATGGTGCCCAGCCCATCAGTGTGCAGAAGAGTTTGAAAGCATAGGATTGCATTCTGCACAGCAGAACGAAGCATGTCCATAGGCATGCTGGCTACAGCAAATGTGTGAATGTTCCCCTGGTAAACCCTGTCCTTCAGGTAGCCCCACAACCAGAAATCACAGGGAGTGAGGTCAGGTGATTGTGCCGGCCAAGCATTTGGAAACAGTTGGCTGATAATTCGAACATTTCCAAATGTGTTTTGAAGAAGTAGGTGATCATGATCGATGTGCACTGGGGCCCACCTTGCATGAAAACTGTTGAGTTCAATGTGTCTCTCTCCTGTACGACCAGTACGATACGCTGGCTAAGAATACCACAGTGATGCTGGCCAATCACACTGCATATCTTTCCTCCCTGAGCATCAACCTGTTCAAAAAAGAATGGGATAATGATGAATGTGGACTTGAAGCCACAGCATGAGGTGACACGTTCACCACAGAGGCACTTCAAGCACAGTGCCTCAAGGTGAAAATCCACATGCTCGGCAATTCTGTGTGTTCACCTCACCCGTCAAAGAAAAACAAGTTTTGCCTTTCCATAGCATGGTCCAGCACTCATCAACTTCAACCCTTGCGAGAAAGTGGAGAGCGAAGGAAACATCTTATTGCGCGTCCTGTGGCACAAGCTGCTGCATGATATTGATCTTGTATGTATACCATTTGAGAATGGTCTGAAGCATGTTCCATACAGTGGACCATGGGATGTTCGACTGTCGTGACATAGCACTCGCACTGCCTGACGATTAGGAATTACACGCAGCGTTGTCTGCCATAGCAACAGCAATTTCATCAACCACCTGTGGTGCAACCGGTTGTCGGCACCTTCCCATAGTGACGTCCAGTTCTCCTGTCGATTAGAACTACTTCATCGTGCTCTGCACAGCAGATGGAGAAAGAGGACCCTTCCGGAAAAGGAGATTGTAATTCGGATGCTCAGGAGAACTACGAATGTGTGCAACATAACTGGTGAGCAGTTGAGCACATCAGAACGTCGGATCCACAATGGAGGGACTCCGGCCTCTGCCAGACACTGGTCACCAGACTCATTCTATAAGCTCCCGTCGCTAGGTGAATGCCACAGTGATGCACTGGGTCGAGTAAAGGCAATGCTGAGGGCGCTGCCGAACCATAAGCCAGACTCGCATAGTCAAGGCGGGATTGAACAAGGGCTCTGTAGAGCTGCAGGAGCATAGAGTGATCTGCACCCCAGTTGGTGTTGCTCAGGCAACGAAGAGCATCGAGGTACTGCCAACACTCCCGCTTAAGCTGATGAAGGTGAGGTAGCCAAGTCAATTGGGCGTCAAAAACCAGTCCTAAGAATCGAAATGTCTCCACTGCAGTGAGTGGATCATCATCAAGATAAAGTTCAGGTTCTGGATGAACGATATGATGCCGACAGAAGTGCACGACCCACAACTTTGCAGCTGAAAACCTGAAGCCATGGGCTAGAGCCCATGACTGTGCCTTGTGAATGGCTCCCTGTAGGTGCCGCTCAGCAACACAAGTACTGGAGGAGCAATACGAAATGCAGAAGTCGTCTGCATTCAGAGAAGGGGAGACAGACAGCCCTACTGCTGCTGCTAGGCTGTTAATGGCCACCAAAAATAAAGATACACTCAATAAAGAGCCCTGTGGAACGCAATTCTCCTGAATTCGGGGTGAACTATGGGAAGCACCAACTTGGGAACTGACTGGAAGTTTTGGATAAAAATCAGGAGCGGGTCCCGGAGACCCCACTCATACAATGTTGCAAGGATATCGTGTCGCCAGGTCATGTTGTATCCTTTACGCAAGTCAAAAAAGACAGCAACCAGGTGTCGGCGCCTGGAAAAGGCTGTTCAGATGGCAGATTCGAGGGACACACGATTATTAGTGGTAGAGTGACCTTGATGGAAGCCGTCCTGACATGGAGCAGTATGCCACGTGACCCCAGGACCCAACCCAACCGCCACCACACCACATCATACATTCCAGCAAATTACAGAGAATGTTGATGAGACTGATAGCTATCCACATCAAGCGGATTTTTACAGAGGTTTAGCACCGGAATGATGGTGCTCTCCCACCACCGCAATGGAAAGACGCCATCACACCAGATCCGGTTGAAGATGATGATGAGATATCACTTGTAGTCACGAGAGATGTTTTATCATCCAACTGCGGATCCAATCCAGCCCAGGAGATGTGTCGGGGCAATGTGCAAGGGCGTTGAGGTGCTCCCACCCTGTAAATGGGGCATTATAGGGTTCACTGTAGCATGTAGTGAACGAGAGGACTTTCCTTTCCATGCTCCATTTGAGGGTGCGAAAGGCTGGGGGTGGGGTCGGGGAGGGGGGTTGTTCTCAGACATAGAGGGTCGAGCATAGTGCTCAGCAATCACAATTGCGTCGGTAGAGAGCATGCCATTGATGTTAATGCCGGGGACACCTGTTGAGGTCTGGTACCCATAAAGACGTCTGATCTTCATCCAGACTTGGGAAGGTGATGTATGGTACCAAATGGTCGACATATACCTTTCCCAACACTCCTGTTTCCATCGAATTATAAGCAGGCGAACACGGGCATAGAGCCGCTTAAAGGCTATTACATGCTTAGGGAAGGCTGCCACTTATGTCGCTGTAGAACTCCCCGATGCTCCTTAATTGCCTCAGTGACTTCCAGTGATGACCAAGGGACTATCTTCCGCTGGGGGCACTCTAGAGAACGAGGGATCGTGTTTTCTGCCACAGAAATTATGGCTGTAGAGACCTGCTCAATAACAACATCGATAACACCACGTGGGGGAGATTCGTCAGTGACAGCAGAGGTGAAGGCTACCCAGTCTGCCTTGTTTAAAGCCCATCGGGGTAAATGTCTGTGGGCATGACGCCGGGGGAGTGACAGGAAGACAGGGAAGGGGGCGCTACCACACAGGCCGTCATATGTTCTCCAGTGGATAGATGGGGGAAGTCCCAGGCTGCAAATTGATAAATCACTGGCTGAGTAATTACCATGAGCCACAATGAAATGTGTGGCGGCCCCAAAATTTAAGAGGCAGAGGTCGAGTTGGGACAGTAAATTTTCGACATCTCTGCCATGGCCAGTAAGCATGGTGCTACTCCACAAGGGGTTATGGGTGTTAAAATCTCCCAAAGGTAGGAAAGGTTTAGGGAGTTGATCAATCAGTGCAGCCAATACGTTCAGTGGTACCGCACCATCTGGAGGGAGATATACGTTGCAGACAGTTATTTCCTGTGTTGTCTGCATCCTGACACCCACAGCTTCAAGAGGAATTTGGATGAATGGGGCACAGGTTCACTACATACCGAGAGCAGGACATTAACACAAACTCCACCTGACACTATTATATTTGCTACAGTTCTTGTAGTATCCCCTGTAGCTGCAAAGGGCTGGGGCCCACATTGCTGGGAACCAGGTTTCCTCGAGGGCAATGCAGAAAGCAGGTGTGAAAGCTTAACAGCTGCTGTAGCTCAGCCAGGTGGTGGAAAAAACAGCTGCAATTCCACTGGTGGATGATGTGATCGTGAGACTGGGAAGGCATGAAACACTCAATGAGGCAGTCTTCGCCCCAAGGACATCTGCTGCCACAGACTTATTTCCTGAACAGGCTACAACCATTTTGTCTGAGGGTCTGGCGAGATCTAGATCCTCAGCGGATGCCAAAATCTTCACCTCATCCTCAGATGCAGACCTTGTAGGCAGTGGTGGTGTGGGTGCCACCGCAATTCCCTTGGTCTTGGGGGTCTTATTTCTGGATTTCTCTCACTGATCCTTGGGTTTCTCTGGCTAGGAGGGCTTCACTGATTCAGTCTCCAGGACTGATGATGATCGTGAAGCCCTACAACCAGCTGCTTTAGGGCACTTCAGCCACTAGCAGAAACCCGGGAAGGGAGTGACCCAAGGGACCCCTTCCTAGTGAGAGGAGCTGAAGAAGACTTCCACTTCTCCAGCTGAGAAGTCGGAGAAGGTTGGGGCGACAGAGCTACCGAGGTAGTTGGTGCGGGAGCAACAGGGAGGGAAGTGCCCCCCACAATCAAGGGCGCAGGTGTAGTCTTCCAGCTCTGAGAGCCGACTAGAACTCGCAGAACTGATGGGGCTGCATCTGTTCTCGTAGTGGCAGCATAAGAGGTCATCGCCACAGGATGTAGGCACTCAAATTTCCTCTTTGCCTCAGTGTAGGTCAATAGGTTCAGGGTCTTGTAGTCCATGATTTTTCTTTCTTGCTGTAAAATCATGCACTCTAGTGAGCAAGGGGAATGATGCTCAACACAGTTGACACAGACGGGAGGTGGGGAACATGAAGTATTGGGATGGGGTAGACGTCCACAATCTCGAAATGTAATGCTGGAATTACAGCAGGAAGACATATGGTCGCACTTACAGCGCCACATTGGGGGAGGGATATATGGCTTGACATCACAGTGGTAGACCTTGAACTTCACGGGTAATGTGTCACCCTCGAAGGCGAAGGCACCAAAGGCAACCTGATTATCCCTCAGACCCCAATAGACGCGCGAGACAAAATGAAGTCTTTGCCACTCAATGCCCTGGACCATATTTAAGGTCTTATGAGGTGTGATGGTAAGGGAAACATCCCCAGCTTTTTACAAGCGAGCAATGCCCGTGACTGGGCAAAGGATGCTGTTTTTATCAAGACTGACCCTGACCGCATTTTGGACAAGCCCTCCACCTCCCCAAACTTGTCCTCTTAACGCTCTACAAAAAACTGAAGTTTCATCGAGACAACCCAGTTCCCATCAGCTCTCGTACATATGAGGTACCAGGGTGAATAAGGCTTACTGCCATCCTTAGCCTGGCGTTCCTCCCATGGTGTGGCCAGGGAGGGGAACGCTTTAGGATCATACTTCCTTGCATTGTACTGAGACTTGGAACGCTTAGAGACTGCTGGCATTCGATCACCAGCAAGTGATGATGACGTACGCTTCATCGCATGCCATCCGCCCTGATGCCACCCACTCCAACTAGGGAGCCTCCCCACGGGCGCCATCCAGCCGCAGTAAAGGCCACCTGGCAGGATGGCCATTGCCAAGAGTCCCGATGCCCCAGGGTGACTGGCATCTACTCCTTGGCGGGGGGGGGGGGGGGGGGGGGGGGGGAGTTAACGGCGCAGGCATCGGCAGAGCGATCCCTATGTAGCCAGGGGCTTCAACTAACAGGTACATGGCGGCCCTACTACAACAGACTGGCTACAGTTCTGGATATGAGGTGCAAAGAATTCCATGGTCATCACCAACACAGAAAACGACAGTGCATAGTGGGCGGAGGAAAAAGCACCAAGGAAGGTGTCCTCGCTCAAGAGGTAGAGGGCGAGCGAGACTGCAATGCCACAACCAGACAGCTAAAGATCTCAATGCACGATGGACATTATGCAGTATGTAAGGCGCCCTTCCCCACTTGGGTCGCTCTTTGGGAAAATTTTGAAAAATGAAGGTCAAACCCTACAGGGGACCATCACATATAGGCCAAAAGGTGCTAGACTCCTTTTAGTCGCCTCTTACGACAGGCAGGAATACCTCGGACCTATTCTAACCCCCGGGCCCACAGGGGGAGATTGAAGGTTATGTATTCTTTGCTAATCAAGATGAATCAATTATATGAATGTGGGGTGATTTTTCTTTTGGACAGGGGGGAATCTAAAATTAGTGACCAAAGAGGACACAGACAGGGACTGCACATAGTTGGCACTGGGCAGGAATGTAGGTCAGCCAGGGAGCACACCAAGACAGTTGGGGCACCTGCAATAAACACTGTGCCTGGGCAGCGCAGTGGCTAACACAACTGCCTAGTACACAAGAGATCTTGGGTTCATGTCCCGGTCGGGCTTACATTTTCAGTCATTGCTACCATTTCCAGATAAAGTTGATGTCTTCAGTTTCTTCCCTCACCCCCTCCACATTTTCAATTTACATAATATTGTTACTCTGTTCCTTTCACACAGAGCTGGGGTAAGAGATTACAGCGTTGTCTAGTCGTTCTTTCCCAAAGCTGCCATGGTTTCGTTTGTCAGTAACCACCTGAATGTGACATAGCCCTATAACATTACTCCTTCTTAGTGCTAAGTCTTTGCCTCAGGGATTCAGTAACCAGATCTTTGTCTACTGTTCATGTTCCTCACCCTGACTTCGTGGATACTGTTTTAAAACTGTCTGAGGACAGTTTAGGAAAGAATTTTTGTTCAGACAGGAGCAATGAAATTGAATGTAATTCAGGAAAGGAACAGAGCAAATGTGAAGACAAAGAGATCAGAGTGACAGAAATGGAAGTGTAGGGACTGACTCTTTAGCTAAAGGTTCTGCTAGAAATATATATGATCAAAACAAATATCACTCATCGTCAAAGCCTCTTTCAAAGATGCCCAATGCCATTATTTTTGTGCATAATGGACATAAGAGAGATAAATGCGTTTGTCCTTCACAATTCCTACAAAGACAATATTCTAATGAGCAAATTCAACTTTCTGAAGAAGCTTGGAAATTCATTGGTAACATTACAGATAAGAAGTGAGACAACACCTACCACATGCCCCGTGAACTTCGTGCAACCGTTCAGTGTTTTGGCTGTAGGAGACCCTCTATCAGAAGTCATAGTAAAATGACTGGAAACAAGAAAAACATGCTCCACCTGTGATCCAAAAAGATGAGAAATATGCTTCTATTTGCCACTGTTTTAAGAAGGGCAGCTCAATTTGTATTATTGCGAAACAGGGGGCGAGAGTGCCATGGATATGATACATGATTTGGAGTGGCAGTCATTAAAACAAAGAATTTCGATGCAGCAAGCCCTTCTCATGAAAGAATGTTACAGTATTTTGTTGGCACCCACATAGGGAGAAATGATCGTCATCAGAAAATACTGTAAATCAGAGTTTGCATGGAAAGATTTAAGTGTGTGTGTGTGTGTGTGTGTGTGTCCCCGCTCTGTTTAAGAGTGGGAATGGTAGAGAAGTAACTTAATGTGTGTGGATGAAGCCTCTGCCATGCACATAATTGTGATTTGCAGAGTAATAATGTAGACAGATATACCAATTTAGCTTGCATTCTCTACAAAATTTTACAGTGGGAAGGAGACTCAAAACTTAAAAACTGCACAATTAATCTTGATTTTTATAAATGTATTGTCGAAGTTTTTATGTTATTGTTTAATTAACAATTAAAAACTGCAAAGAGTAAAATTTTGAGCACGGGCTATTTGAGTATTCACAGCATTACAGTTTCATGTAATATTACATTCATTTTGTGTAGTTTTCTATTTAAATATGTTTTTCTCCCAAACAAATTTTAAAAATTTATGTGAATATATTTTCGTGCCGTAATAATGTAACCTTTCACATAAAAAACCTAACCACTCCACTGAAAGTACTGAATGCAACTTTCATGACTATTTAAGTATAACTGTCTCTCAGACCACATCTAGTACAGCGACTGACAAAAAAGACCTGGGACAATGCAACAAAACAATTACCTGGGAAACTAAGTGTTAGGAGGAGTATAACTGTTCCACACATGGTGTAGATAATGTTATCCTACACGAAATCAAATGCAATTCGTTTCAGTCGTTCCTGGTCTTACCAAAACTAATTATATTTAATCCATTAGCAATAGCCTGTGAAATGACAATATGGTCCAAATTACTGAGGAAGGATAATCTTTCCTGGAAACAATCTACATATCAGTAAACTAGTTATTTTAGTTAAGCCGCCTGTTCCCCCATGCCACATGACATTGACCAAGAGAACTTTTAACAATGGTAAACAAAGTATAAAGTACGGAGAATATTAGAAGCACACACATACGCAATAAACCTTTTACATTGCAATATGATACATATTTTTTTGCTGGATAAACATAAAAATATCAATATTGAAGTGTTAACCTCAAATCCTTCTTTCTTGTTTCTAATGTGCGATCTTCCGCTTCGACGAGCCGGCTGATGACGCCATGAACGCAGATATCCCGATCGTAAGGGCATAGCAGCCAATCGTGGGACAAATACATCGTCAGAAAGAATAGTTGGCTCGAGATCAGCACTCAGCAAGCTCGGCGCCCGGTCAAATTCAGTTGACATAGCGATAAAAGGAAAAAAAGCCATCTGAAAAACATTGAAGAAAGCGTAACTTTCCTAATAAGTTTCACCTATACGTCTACAAAACTGTTTTTTCATTGCTACTCCCTACCTTTCCTCACACACAACTCTACAATGACAACAAACTATGAAGTATTGGTCTTCTTTTACCGAGAACAAAATATTGGAAACGTATCGCAATAGAAACAGCAATGTTGGTGACAGGATTACGTTTGATTGCAGAGCTTCTTTGCAGCCTAAACAAGATGAGGATGTGATGTCAAAACTGGCATACTGATCGTTTCCGGTGTATGTCGATACATCGAATGTCGAGTACAGATCGAATTCATGTGCAAGTAGCTCTAGCGTGAGTCATTCGTGTGCAGTCTCTCACGGAGCCTTCGTGTTGAAGGAAATAATATTGAACAGGATAAAAATGTATAATTAATACAGGGATAAATCATAAAGACTTCTGTTGCATTCTAGTTAACTATATAGTATCTGTTGATTTCGTGGTCAAATATCCATATGATATATTTGAATAATGAAATGCGGTGTTACCAAACGTACTCCAAAAACAGTGCTTGCAGAAACCAAAAACGCGTGTAATTGCTTTGGTAGAAAGGAATAAGGCATATGTGACTGTAGGCGTTCCCGGCGTCAACTGTAGATGAAAGTTTCTCGGATCTCCAGCTGGGTGGTAGCGCTGACATCTCGCGACGTTTCGGGAAGTGTCATAGTACCCATCTTCTGGCGAAGTGTCCAGATTTGCGGAGAGTGGGCTATTTATATGCGAGGTCACCCCCCTCCACTAGACATCGGGTGGCTGCAGTGGCCCGGCAGCGTGCGCGCGGTGGTGGGGATAGCGGTTGCCCCCCGGCGGCCGCGTTCAGTTCTCGGTGTAAGCATTCTGTCTGTGTCCGCGACGGAAGACGTTGACGGGCGCGATCCCGACGGATTGCCGCTATCGCAGGGTTCCATGCTGCGCTGAGTTGGTATCCCTCACCTCTGTTGACCAGATTGTCATGAATCTTTACTTCTATGGATTCTTTGATAATGCTGGCCCAGAAGCCAGATGCTCGGCACATTACCTTCAACTTGGAAAACACGAAGGTACTGTGCCGAGCATCTGGCTTCTGGGAAAGCGTTATCAAAGAATCCATAGAAATAAGGATCCATGACAATCTGGTCAAAAGAGATGATGGATACCAACTCAACGTTGCATGGAACCCTGCGATAACGGCAATCCGTCGAGAGCGCACCCATCAACGTCTTCCGTTGCAGACGCAGACAGAATGCTTACACCGAGAACTGAACGCGGCCGCTGGGGGCGACCACTATCGCCACCACCGTGCGCACGCCGCCGGTCCACTTTAGCTTCCCGAGGTCTACTGGTGGGGGGGAGGGGGGGTCCACGCATGTAAATAGCCCGCTCTCCGCTAATCTCGACACTTCGCCAGAAGATGGGTAGTATGACACTTCCCGAAACGTCGCAAGATATATCCACACTACCACCCAGCTGGAGACCCGAGAAACCTTCATCAACTGGAATAAGGCAGTTGGTACAAAAATATTCACTTCAAACATGGGCCTGAATCTCGTATAGGGACTTCCGGTAATACGACTTTGGATCTCTGCCAGGTCGCTTGGAGCACTGCACGTTTATCAGTCCACCATATCAGGTTTAAAGTCCTCCGTATTTGTCTTAATTTCGTAGTAAAGTGGAGCTGTTTTCATTGCATTACACTCCTGATTACGGCTACTTGTGTATATTCCACATTTTCAACTGCATTGTGAATATGTTGCTTGTATCCCGCTTGATCTTTGCTCACATCTGTAATAGTGTGTGGAGTAAATGATTCCATAGCTTTGTTTCATATAAAACAGAAAGTTGTTGCATAGGATACTGCTCTGTGGCAATTCGTTCTTGCCTACAGATCCATATGTGAAGTGCCAGATTTAAATTCATTGAAGGTATATTGTTCGTATTCTGCTTTATTGTAGTTCGCATCCAGCATCCATTTTTCGTACTTTCTCACATTTGATGGAGAGCTCCATGTTAGCAGCTTTTGGCAGAACTGGTGTTTAACTTCATTACATCTTGTCATGGAATGAGTATGCATCTCCACAATGAATGGTGTTGCTTCTTGCAGCGGATTTTCATTTGTAGTATTAGTCACATTTATTATAGCTTCTATTGCACTGAGGGGCGCGACAAGAGGCTTAAGACAATGCTGTGAGGTGCTCAGCTGGTGCAGGTCACAGTGGCGAACCATATGTTGGAGGCAGAGTTTATGATAGCATATGCATTGATGGTTTCTGTATGAATGGTGGTGGAAAAACAGGGGACATAGTGGTAGCAGCATGTCTTTACGTATCTAGTTTCTCACAAACAGGACAGTTGTGTGTAAAGCCACCCATTCTCACCATGCAGTCTCCTGCTTCTATTCACAGGTTACAGAGGTTGCGAAATAAGACTGTTCCAGAAGTAACTTAACGTATGTTAACGACCAATAGTTTGTTACGCAGTTATTCCCATTGTGTTGTTGCTCCCACTGAAGGCAACAGCAAAATGTGCAAATAACACAAAGCATCCTAATACTTATGCAAAACACTTCCACATTATTTCCCAGGACGGGGGGTCACCCTATTTCTTCACATCCACATATTAATATAACTCTACAACATCCACTTAGCTCGCTGATCTACAGATGATAGTCGAATATAAGTAACAATATTCAATCGATATGTCATATTAACCATGTCATCTTTCGTAAGGCCCTAACTGTTTGCACTGAGTTGCAGTTATAATAAAAACATTCCTTATTCCCCAAGTGTACAAGAAAATAAAGTTATAAAGAAGGCAAAGTAAAAGGAAAAAGTGAATCACTTCTTACTGCAATACGATATTTGACACAGGGTTCTAGCGGTTACGGCGACAGTGGGTGAAACAGTGAGTGTTGTAACGTCTGTAGAGCGCCCCAGCACGCATATAATCGATTACTCGCACTGGTAACCTGATAAACTCTACCAGGATTGTCAGAATCTAATAGTCTGCTAATTTTCTTGCAAATTCTAAATACTGGTATTATGTCTGTGTCTTGCATTGAAACAGAAACCCACTCCCATCAAAGTTCCTTATTCCAAAGCGCCAATCGCTTTAGGTTTTTGCTGGACTCAGTGCTTAAGCAAAAGGTTTTGCACAAGACCGCAAGCTCTCGCTACTGTTCACAGGGAGATGCTCTTGGGGCAGAAACTTACCCCGTAATTGCACGTGTGTGGAGTAACGAATCTGTTCAAGTTGAAAGATGAAATGGGCTATAGATTGTGTAACGAAATATGAAACTGAAGAAATCCTACAGATCGCGTGAAATACTGTCATTTCTGATAACCTTCCCACTGTTGACTTAATTTACGTCATGACCAACAACTGGCAAAAATTATTTT
Source organism: Schistocerca serialis cubense (assembly GCF_023864345.2). Classification (NCBI taxonomy): domain Eukaryota; kingdom Metazoa; phylum Arthropoda; class Insecta; order Orthoptera; family Acrididae; genus Schistocerca; species Schistocerca serialis. Next base: position 420,000,680 of record NC_064644.1, read on the forward strand.
GCAATGGACACAACATGGGACACAGCATGTGCTGGCAGTGTGACCCAGCCACAGTTTCTCTCATTTCTGATCGTGTGGGAAGGGTCATTATCTCATGGGATGTCAATACAAATAGTCCACCTTCCTCACAAGATAGCACAAGAAGAACTGCTTAATGCAAAGACACATTTTATTGCAGTGCATGTAGAATCCTATCAGTGTCATAAACTGACCCACGAGTTGTACCAGGCTTGAGTGGCCAAACTCCACAGCTTCAGTCCTGAACGTCAGTTTGTTTGTTAGCGATGCTCATCATAGTTCCTATGCTGATTCTGTCACTATGACGCCATCGTTTGGTTGGTTCCTAACAAGGAGGTGCACCAGTATGTATTAAAGTGTGTGATCCAACTTAGGTTCAAATGTTAAATGTTGTTCAGTATCACAAGGTATCTTGTGCTACTAGTGCTTAGACTGAGGCATGATGTGACATGACTGGGTGACTCCTGTTCCTGGTTGTTGGGAGTCAGTCAGTTCTTGGGGGGAGGACGATTTGGCAGCTGTGCAAATGCAGCCCCCACACTGCAATGGACAGTGACTTGCCAAACAACAACAATAACCACAACAATCATAGCAATGGCAGTGCTCTGTACTCTCATCTTGCTCGTAAAGTTTTCTGCAACATGAGAGATTGGTTGGTTGGTGGATTCAGAGAAGGGGCCAAACAGCAATGTCATCAGTCCCGTTAGATTAGGGACCATCCTGGCATTTACCTGAAGCGATTTAGGGAAATCATGGAAACCCCAAATCAGGATGACCAGATGTGGGTTTGAACAATTGTCCTCCCAAAAACATGAGAGTGCTGTGTGCCCTAATCGCTGGCGACTATAACAACTGTAGGATAAGGACATACTGCATCTGTGTGTCATTCCCAGACGCCTCCTGTGGACATGAGTATGGATGTTAATTGTGTGTCTCCAGTGCTTACAAATCATAAAAAACTATTTATCTAAGTGCAAGTGAGGTACAAAATGCTCTGCCTACAAGTGGACAATGATGCAGCCATGATTTAACTGAATCAGTAAACTTATCTGGACTTGAGGACTGCAGCGTTGACTACTGGTACACGACATTTGGTAATTTACAACTAGCAGCATATTTCAATTTTGGGGCAATTTATTGCTCCTACTGTTCATAAGCCTGTGGTTTGTTATTTAACTTTCTGGTAGCGGATGATGCTGGCACTACAAATTTATTTGGGATGATATTTTCAATGCTTTTGGTTTCTGCATGTCAGATAATGTGCGCCTTGTCACAGACAGAGTCCCTTACCAGCAGTTAGATTGCTTGTGTTCTGATTTCTTGCCTATTTTCTCTGATGGATTAGGTTGTCCCACTAATTTTGTGGCGCACATTACCCTGAAACCTATGGTGCAGCTGCACTTTTTCCGTGCTCGCCCTATTCCAGTGGCTTTGCGTGATCAAGTGAAATCGCGATGGGTGAGGCTGACGTCGTTACAGGTCATACAGCCTATTACACTGAGTGAGTTTTCTACCCTCCCACCCATGACTGTTAAAAAACCAACTGGTCATCTTTGGCTCTTTAGTGACTATGTTTCAGTTAACGCTCAATCTATCAGTGACACCTATCCTTTGCTGCATCCAGACGAGTTAATGGCTAAACTCGACAGGGGCCAGTTTTCTCCAAAACTGATTTATCTTAAATCTATTTCCGTTGGATGAGGGCTCTAAACACCTCCTTATGATTGACATGCCCTTTAGTTTGTACCAATATTAGCACCTCCAGTTTGGATAGGCTAGCACCTCAGCGATTTTCCATCATCTTTTCGCTCAACTGGTGATGTCCATTCTGTGGTGCACCAACTGTCTCAGTGACATCATCGTGATGGGTGCATCCACAGAAGAACATTTACATAATTTATGCACCTTGTGTACCGTCTTACATACTACAGGGTTGAAATACAACTTGGCCAAGTCACACTTTTTCCATCCATTGTGTATTTCAGGTTTGAGGTTTCCCAGGATGTCATCAGTTCGCCACGGTCACAGCCCTGCCTCGCCCTACATATGTCAAAGAACTATAATCATTTTTGCTAAAATTGTTTACTATCACAAATTTATTCCAGGTGTGGTCACATTGGATCATCCCCTCCATGAGTTGCTTCACCAGAACGTTCCTTTTCAGTGGACGCTGGCCTGTGCACGCACGTTCACGCTTTTGAAATGTAAATCACATTCTGCTTCTTGTTTGGCTACTTTCTATCCAACGTTGGGCCTTGCATCTGTCTTGCTAGAACTATGAAAAACAGTTTCGGCCTGTGGTGAAGCATGTCAACGCTAGTGCACTGCCCATGCTTCTGATGGGGCTGGATCCTACTTTTGATCAAGATGAACTCTTTTGTTTTCACTTATATGTTAATGTGTGACTTACAGTGGAAGCGCATCCTATTACAGCCTCCTGGATCACAGCAGCTGTCGCCGCCAATCTGGTTTTGCATCATGTTGTTCACCTCATTCAGCACTGTTGGCCAGACAGGCCATGAAGCAGGGCTTCTCATCTTCTGGTAACTATTTTGCCTTCTTTCACCGTCTTTTGGTATTTGATGGTGTTGTTCTCTTGTCTACAGACAGGCTATCGCCTATTGTTGTGGTCCTGGCCACCCGATGGTGGGATGTGTTTCAGTTCCTACATCAGACTTGGGGGCATCTTGTACCAACTTATTGGTCTGTCAGCACACGTTTCAGCACTGCATTGATAGTGACATTGTCTTTATGTCATGGCCTTCTCTGAGTGTTCTACCCAACAGGCAGTGTTATGGGCAATGCTCTCTCTGTGGCCTGCATGCATCCATGTTGATTTTGTGGGGCCCTGACTAAAAGCTTACCAGCTATTTGTGATTCCTCATTTCTCTGAGTTTCCATATGATATCCACTGTACTTCCAAAACTGTTTCTATTGAGGGATTGGCTCATGTGCTTGAGACTGGATAATGGTCCATATTTTGTGTCTCAGGGCTTCCACGATTTCTGCTCCTGTCAAGGCATTCGCCACATGACTGCTCTTCGTTTTTACCCCCAGTCTAATGGTGAGGTGGAACGTTTCGTCTGCTTGCCAAGGTTCAAACAAAGAAGTATATTGTGGAAACCTCCACGATGATGTCTTGAAATGCTTCTTGGGTTCCCACAGGTTCGCGCCAGTGGAGGATCAGAGTCTGGCTGAGATGCTCCCTGGTTGCCAGCCACACACCCTCCTGAATCTCCTCATGTCACCCTACCAATGCCCAGCCTTAGCAGGCATCCATGCTGCAGGATCAGACCCACCCTCCTTGTGGATGTCGCTGCCTCTGGCCTCTCCTTTGGGGTCCAGTCCCCCAGCGCCTGCTGTGTGGCCTTCCCACATTGCTTCACTGCCACAGGCAATTGTGCCTCTTTCTGAGCTGGTGTCTTTGGATACATCAACACCGGCATCCCCAGCATCCCTGACTGAGTAGCCAGTGCCATCTCTGTCAGGACAGTTCCACCACTTTGAGGGACTGGATGTCAAGATCTACCAGTGCCCTTGTCACTGGTCATCTTCTATAGTACTTCACGAGGGTGCTGCCGCTGTGCGTCCCCATGGACGTGATACTTCCATCCCTACTTGCTGGTTCCGGTCTGGAATCTCTTTCTACCACTGTTGTCACCACCTGCAGCATCAGCTGCAGAGGCCATGGATGTTTCAACAGTCACCCCGACATCTGCGTCAGTGGAGTGCCCTTTCCCAAAGGAGAATGGATGCTATAAGCCTGCACGTAATGGTTGGATATATGACACGGCACCAGGCCACTAAAGCCCTCCATTTTGCATATTCCACCAGTGGCATCTGTGTAGGCTGGCTACTTGAGGTTGCCTGTGGTCAGCCACATGACACAGAATGGCACCCACCAAGCTGTCTATCTGAGCCCTCCTCTTTATAAGCACAGTGGAGGTGGCACTCGCTCTTGTATTGTGATCCTACTTATTGTCAGCAACTACTAGTATCTGTATCTAGATTTTTTTTTATGTTCTCAACTGTTGTTTACTTGCATGTGGAAGAAGAATAAACTTTGATTCCTTGTGACTGTGTTGTTTGTGACTTACTGTATGATTCTCAAAGTACTGAACTACAAGTGTCTCCTATTAATGGATTTAAGTCACTGTTGAACAGGATGCACAATTTATTGAAATAAACTCCTCCGAATGTTCTGCTGCCATGCACAGTTGTCTGCCTGACAATATGTTTTTATAAACAGAGAAAGAGAGCACAGCTTTGCAAGAAGTCAACACTGGATATTTATGCAGAGAGATTGTTCTAGGAATAATATCCTCTGGGGTTCTACAATTTCACTATTAAATAAGCGAGACAAAATAACAAAAAAATGAAACTTCCTGGCAGATTAAAACTGTGTGCCAGACTGAGACTCGAACTCGGGACCTTTGCCTTTCGCAGGCAAGTGCTCTACCAACTGAGCTACCCAAGCACGACTCACGCCCCGTCCTCACAACTTTACTTCGGCCCGCAAAAGGCAAAGGTCCCGAGTTCGAGTCTCGGTCTGGCACACAGTTTTAATCTGCCAGGAAGTTTCATATCAGCACACACTCCGCTGCAGAGTGAAAATCTCATTCTGGAACAAAAAAATGGTTCAAATGGCTCTGAGCACTATGGGACTCAACATCTGAGGTCATCAATCCCCTAGAACTTAGAACTACTTAAACCTAACTAACCTAAAGACATCACAGACATCCATGCCCGAGGCAGGATTCGAACCTGTGACCGTAGCGGTTCAGACTGATGCGCCCAGAACCGCATGGTCAAATCGGCGGCACAAAATAACAAGAATTAAGTATCCAGAGTTCTTTATTCAGCACAGATTGCAGTTTACTGGAAACCACATGACCGATTTCACCTAGTACAACACTGACCTTCCAAAATGCATCTTCCATTATTCCCACAGACTGTTTAAGAATCTCCAGTTTCTTGATACTGTTGGAATCCATCTGAAGTTACTTGCAATGTATGAAATTGAATTGAGCACTTTAGAATTGTTGACTACTGATGAGGATCCACTCACAGACACTGAAGGGTCACAAGAAAAATTCTCCAGCACTGACTTCACAGCTTCAAAGTGCTTACTATAAAAAATTTCAGGTTCAGTTCATGTTACCCATTTTGTTATCACTAGCCCCAAAGGCGGAGGTACATCCCACAGCTGCAGCTGTAGCGGTGAACAAGATAAGGACATTTCAAGAAAACCTTCTTCATTGGTTGTTTCAATGTATTTACTCTGGGAATTTATGAACTGATATATGACAGTCTATGCCACTCTTTGTAATATATGAGCTGTACATGTAACATGCACTCGATAAAATACATTAAGGGATATCCCCACTTTCAACATTTATGGAGCTGGATCTGTGTATATCAGTAGGACTTTATCATCTTTTATGCCATCTGGCCATAGTCCCGTAAGTCCATTATTAATGACTCTAGCAACTGTTGAACTATTTGCTACCTCCAAAGCTTTACAATAACTTAAATAGGGGTTAGATGCAGCCTCAGACTTCAACTTGCCCATACTTAGAAATGGTCTACAGCACTCATCATTTCATCAGCAGAAATCCATATAGGTGATCTGTCAATGCAAGCCCCGATTTTTTATAACATATCCACATGGCAAGAATCCAGGAAATTCTTCCTGAGACTGGACTAGTTAACAATGTTGGAGTTGCAGTATTTCTTTACGAAATGTTTAAATCCAGGTACCTGAAGTTTGTTCCATGGTATGCTCCCTGCAACAAATGCAAAACACAGTTCATTGTAAAATTCAGTATTAGATGATGCTGGCTGTCTCTACAACTGTGTAAGTAGAACCTGTTTCTTTGAAGAAATCTGTTGTTTATTCCTAATATGCAGATTGCTTTGTAAGTGTTATTTAGTTTGATGTTTCATTGTACAACCTATATGTTTATCACGTTTTCCAGAAGGCTTTTTTTCCATCAATGGTTAAATACTTGGTACAGAAATCCACGTTTGCAGTTTTAATGACAATGAAGACACAACCAGTGCTATGGTTAACTTAAATGCAGCTGATTTTACACATTGTGAAGTGATTTACACAAGAAAGGAAATCGTTAAGCATAACAGGATTGATGATAGTATGAGAAACACAATAATAAAACTTGTTTTTTTCCTTTCTAACAGTGTAACGAAAATGTAAGGGACACAGAGAAATGTATAATAATTCAGCAATAGTCTTAAACTATGTAAAATTATGTTGTATAGTGCGAAATATGTATTATACCTTAAAATATTTAAAAATTGTAAGTTAAAACTTAGAAGGAAGGCTCCTTTCTGTGTGATACGTCAACATTTTAGTTTTTCATATAACTATATATGGAAGAACAGAGAACATAATGACATAAAATCTGGGCTCTAATGAGTTACAATCTTTAAACTTGAACTACATGCATTTAGATTAAAATATTTCTATTAGGACCATAATAACTGTTAATTATTTCACATTATTTGGGACTACAATGTAGAATTGGCAGCACAGCCACAGGTTGTGGTGAGACACTATTGCCAAGGCAAGGGAGATACGATGTTGGGGGTTGCGAGCAGTGTGACTTAGCAGCTGACAGCTTGGTCTGCAGGCAGACACTGCGACTGTGAGGCTGACAACATGGCTCGTGTGCTACAGCAGTGATAGGTGAGTGACATCAACTTGTGGACTGTACCGCTGGGAGATGGCAGGTCATGACCGTCGAATGGGCCCTGAGAAATGCTGACTCACACGCAGTGCCCATGTGAACAACGCACTGCCTCGCTGCAAAGCCCATTGAAATCAAGGCATGACACGGCTTGTCCTGACTGGCAGGCAACACTTTGCAGAAACAGACTTTGGCACCTACGGCAGTAGAATGTGCAGATGCAGCATGTTCTGTACGGCACTGCCAGTGTGCTGCTACATCTACACAGTGACATAACAGCAGTGATGTTTTCTCACCTTGGTCACACAGAACTGAACATGAACGAATGTTTTGCAGACTCCCTTAGAACTGAATGGTGCGGTATACGAACTTCTGAAACCAATTTGGGACAGGTGCAAGAGGACGTGTTCTGGACAGGATGGAGAGAAGAGAATCACAATGGTGTGTTTTGAAATAAAATAATGAAATAAAGTAAACTTGGATTATATTCCGACGTTTTATGTTACAGAAGGGCTCGCCCAAGCAGGAATGTAGGGCAAGTCAACCAGTATGGGTGATAATTTAACACAGGACTAGGAAGAGGGAGAGGTGGTTCAAATTTGAGGTAGCTAGTGCTCTCTCAGGGAGACCAAAGACAGAGGCAGATGGAGAGAAGCCACCTGCTCGGTCTGAAAGCTGGAATGTAAGAGAGCAACTCTACTGTTCTCTAGTCTCCAAGGCATGGCCGCAACTACCACATGACCCCTTTCACAGGTCTCCTGTTGGCAGCAATTGGGCGTCTGTGACTGGTTGATTCAGCATACTAGGTGTGATCAAAAAGTAAATGAATTTTTTTAAAAAAAGAATCTCTATTTATTCATCACCTTCAGATATAAAAAAAATATGCTGGCGTTTTTCGCAGAGCCTGGAAGCACTTCTGGAACTCAGTTATCGTTATGATGTTCGGCTCCCTCAGGGATTCTGTTTTTATCTCCTTCATGGTTATCCTCAGCCTTGGGAATAGAAAGAAGTCGGAGGGTGCCATGTTTACAGTGGTTGAGGCAACATAACGGTTTTGCTTTTTGCCAAAAAATCACAAACAATCATTGAGACGCGAGTAGGAGTATTATGGTGATACTATTTTCATGGATGGGTTTGCCACAAATCTGGTCGTTTTCTTCAGATTGCTTCTTGCAAACGGCGCATAACTTCCAGGTAGTATTCCTAATCGACCATATGGCCATAGGCAGAAACTTATGATACATTGCCACATTGTAATTGAAGAAAGCAGTGATCGAAATTATTGATTTTTTTTGTCTTGGCTCTTCAAGCAGTTTCCATTTGGACGATTGGACTTTAGTTTCGACGTCATACCTGTGCACCCATGTTATTATAACCTTCTTTAAAAGTTCTGGATCGTTGACGAATTTATTCAGCAATTCTTGATAAGTGTCTACATGATGTTTTTGGTCGAAATTCAACTATTTCGGAAAAAAGTTTTGCTGCTACACGTTTCACACCCAAAACATCCGAAATATTTGTTTGGAATGCGACAAGCCTCAGAGATGTGGGTGGTACTGGGAAACGAAATATCTAGGGTGGAACAAATAATAACTTAGGCCTAAACCCATTGTGTTTGTTCTGGCATCCAATGGTTCGTGGTCAGCATCTGTTCACCAATTTGGTACAGCTGCTACAAATATTTCTTAATGTCAATACTCAAGTCTTTAACATGTGTGATCTCCAAAAGAGATCACAACAACCACCTTCAACTTGAAAAAATCGTTATGGAACAACAGGAAAAATATCCACTACCCCAGGCCCCAGTAAATATACTGATCTCTCCTGGTCATCGGATTGTGATGGATGAGAAACATCATGAGAAAGAGCTGAATCGGAGCTTCCACAAACCTATTAGCAAACACTATACTGGCAGGCTCAACACAAATATGCTGGTTAAGACAGGCTAATTCAAACAGCTTACAGATGTTCTGGAAAAATTTCACATCAAAATCCTTGCAGTACAGCAGATGTGTTTCACAGATGAAAACCATTTGAAGACAGAAAACTACAGAGTATACAGAGGAAAACCTGCTGTTAGAAGAGGTACACTGACAATGTTTTGCACAGGATTTGCGATTCACAAATTAGTCATAGACAACATCGTAGATTTCAATTCAGTATCCGGAAGAATCTCTACAATAATCTTCAAATCAGAAAAAAAATATTCACAGTCATCAATGCACATGCACCAACAAACGATCACGACAGAAAGAAACCGCAAGACTTTGAAGAAATAACAAATAAAATACCAGAAAGACATGTTAAAATTGTATTAGAAGACTTCAGTGCACATCTAGGCAAGGAGAAGAAGTACAAGCAAATCACAGGCCCATACACAACACACAAACGCACCAGAAAGAATGGGGAACATGTCATGCTTTACTGTCAAAATTTTAGCTTAAAAATTATGTCAATGCAATTTCAGAAACCAAAACGAAAACTCACAAAAAACAAACTGTATTTTTTCCAATGTAAATTCTTATCAATATGGATCCCGAAGAACTTTGGAATCTTCACCCTATTTATTATTTCCTCACCATGTGTTGCACTTATCATTGGTGTAGAACCTCTAGATGAACAGAAGAGAATATGTCGTGTCTATTTAAAACTGAGGGTGAGACCAAATACAGGGCTATTACAAATGATTGAAGCGATTTCATAAATTCACTGTAGCTCCATTCATTGACATATGGTCACGACACACTACAGATACGTAGAAAAACTCATAAACTTTTGTTCGGCTGAAGCTGCACTTCAGGTTTCTGCCACCAGAGCGCTCGAGAGCGCAGTGAGACAAAATGGTGACAGGAGCCGAGAAAGCGTATGTCGTGCTTGAAATGCACTCACATCAGTCAGTCACAACAGTGCAACGACACTTCAGGACGAAGTTCAACAAAGATCCATCAACTGCTAACTCCATTCGGCGATGGCATGCGCAGTTTAAAGCTTCTGGATGCCTCTGTAAGGGGAAATCAATGGGTCGGCCAGCGGTGTGCGAAGAAACGGTTGAACGCGTGCGGGCAAGTTTCACGCGTAGCCCGCAGAAGTCGACGAATAAAGCAAGCAGGGAGCTAAACGTACCACAGCCGACGATTTGGAAAATCTTACGGAAAAGGCTAAAGCAGAAGCCTTACTGTTTACAATTGCTACAAGCCCTGACACCCGATGACAAAGTCAAACGCTTCGAATTTTCGGCGCGGTTGCAACAGCTCATGGAAGAGGATGCGTTCAGTGCGAAACTTGTTTTCAGTGATGAAGCAACATTTTTTCTTAATGGTGAAGTGAACAGACACAATGTGCGAATCTGGGCGGTAGAGAATCCTCACGCATTCGTGCAGCAAATTCGCAATTCACCAAAAGTTAAAGTGTTTTGTGCAATCTCACAGTTTAAAGTTTACGGCCCCTTTTTCTTCTGCGAAAAAAACGTTACAGGACACGTGTATCTGGACATGTTGGAAAATTGGCTCATGCCACAACTGGAGACCGACAGCGCCGACTTCATCTTTGAACAGGATGGTGCTCCACCGCACTTCCATCATGATGTTCGGCTTTTCTTAAACAGGAGATTGGAAAACCGATGGATCGGTCGTGGTGGAGATCATGATCAGCAATTCATGTCATGGCCTCCACGCTCTTCAGACTTAACCCCATGCGATTTCTTTCTGTGGGGTTATGTGAAAGATTCAGTGTTTAAACCTCCTCTACCAAGAAACGTGCCAGAACTGCGAGCTCGCATCAACGATGCTTTCGAACTCATTGATGGGGACATGCTGCGCCGAGTGTGGGAGGAACTTGATTATCAGTTGATGTCTGCCAAATCACTAAAGGGGCACATATCGAACATTTGTGAATACCTAAAAAAACTTTTTGAGTTTTTGTATGTGTGTGCAAAGCATTGTGAAAATATCTCAAATAATAAAGTTATTGTAGAGCTGTGAAATCGCTTCAATCATTTGTAACAACCCTATATGTATGCTTGGACTGATTATGATACTAATGTCTCTACAAAAAGAGCTAGTTCTGCTCGTTATATACTAGATGATAGATCGTTTACATATATGAGGAACAGCAGTGGACCTAAAATTGAACCCTGGGGAACCCCATATGTGATTTATCTCCAGTCAGAATTATGTCCCTGGAGTATACTGCTTGAATTACTAAGTACAACAGTCTGCATTCTTTTGGTTAGATATAACATTATCCATCGGTCCTGCCACAGAAAATAGCAGTCGCCGCTATTTTATTATTTAATGCTTTTGAAATCTGTGAGTGAACTTGAAAGTGGCATTCTCTGTAGAGCAACCCTCCTGGAACCCAAACTGTGAATTGCTAAGGTTACTGTTGTTGCTAAGGTGAGATAATATTTTAGAATATATCACCATCAGAATTGATTTGGGAAACTTTTAATATTTATTTTGCATTTAGCGTGAGTACACTATTTAGCCATTAACAGCTGAAAAAACTGGAATTTCTTTAACTTGGAAACGAAATTAATTTCTTCACTATTTGACAAACAAAGAAAAGCTTAAATATTAAACACTAGTGATCTCTATAGTATAGAGATCCCTGCTAAACAGTGGAGTACACACCAAGAAAAATTTTAGAATGTCTATACCTTAAGATTTAAACGATTTCTTAAGTTGATGATAATTGCACCTTGTCTGTAGTTCTGTGGTCAGATTTTAAAATTGCTCACAAAAAAAGCTTATCTGACATCGAGGCACTGCCCTGCCATCCTTTATTAGAAGAATAATACTGCTTGTTGGGAATGGAATCCTAAGATTTTTAACTTCTCTGACGAATTGTTCTCTACATTGTGCTTTGGGTAGGCAATGATTAAATGATTAACATCCAAAACATCTGACATTTTGTATTCACAGGTGTCAGAATTCCTAAATTGTATAGAAGAAAAGCTGTCATGATTAAATGTTATTCTTGATTGAAGAAACAGCTTGGTAGTGTACAGGTATGTTGTATAGGTAAGATGGGTATGTGGATATGTGGGATTGTGTCCAGATATAATATTTTCCTTTATTTATAGTTGTGCTTCCTATTGCACTTTCCACTGTGATGTGAGTTCTAGTTTTAGTTGTTATAAAACGTTAGTGAGGGGTCTATGTATCTAAGAAGCCTCCAGTTATAGCAGCTTCCTTGGCGAACGGATCTAAAGTTTTTTATACAAAATACCTGTGTGGGCTTTAGTCCAAAGTAAATAAATATGTAGAGCATTCTGTTATTTCATCATCTTACTCAGTAACAAGTTTACTGCTGTTTTTCTCTCAATTCCTGCTCTCTATAACACGAAGACTCCTTTTTGAATCATAGATTATAAAAATCCTTTCATATCTAGGTTAAATAGTGCTTAATTGCTTTCATGATTGTTACTGCTTCTGCCACATAAGAAGAGACTGACGAAGGGAGCTTATACTGTCCAAAGTAACCCATTCTTTGACTTAAGGTGGAACACCAGATGTTACCTACTGATGTGATTCTTGAGCCATCAGTGTATGTGCATAGAACGGTTTGCTCCAGTTTTCAAGGAGGTTTATGTTGGCTGTCACATTACGTTTGCTGTCAGAGTATACACTAAATTCCAAGAAATGTTCTGGAGTGGAGGAAGTGCAGGCAAAAGACCATTGAGACACAGGAAGACTTGAAATAATTTTATATATATGTTTCAGCGCCTGAAAACTTATAAAAAAAGTCTGGAGGTTGATATAATGTTCTGTTATCCAAGATAGCGTGCAGCATTTCACATTTGTTAATTACTGGAAGATAATGAGCGCTATCCTTTCCAATTTATATTTGCTGGCGAGCCGTTTATGCCAAAAGTGAAGAGGTATTTAAGTGTCTCTACTAAGAACTCATTTGTAACAGTTTGTGTCAATGCCCCAAGACAAGTCGAGATAACAGCTATGTACTGAATCATATTACTTTTCTTTCTTTTCATTTCTTTTCTTACATAAAATATATATGTAAACTGAATGTGCAATAACCAAAGGTAAATTAACTAGTTGTATTGTGTCAAGGATAATATTGTGATACATCGTTAAATATCTGTATGAAACAAAGTAAGAAATACGATCTTCATTTTTTAAATTCATGTATCTTCCCTTTTGTTCCGGAGAGTGGTAGCTTATGGACATATACTTGGATCCGTTATACTACCATTGCTAAAAATGTGTATTTTAACCATCCATTAAAAGTATTATAAAAAACAATTAGAAAAGGAATATTTATTCCCACAGTTATAAGTTCAAATTCTGTCTCTTCATCATTTCACTCGCTGGCAAGAGCCTGCATCAAGAGGTGTGGTGCAGACAAGAATAATTCACACGATATCTGGAGGAGTGTTCCTGCATCAACACTGTCACACTCCAGATTAAACACACTGGAATTAATGTGTAGGTAATGATTCAGACTTAATAGGCATCGATGAAACATGGTTTACTTATACTAAAAATATTGTGCTTCATTTGACAGATCAACAGTTTCAATGGTTGTGGTAATTATTTGGTACCACACACTACTGGAAGCAGCAGTACATAATGCAATTTATGTTTATTGACCTTGAATGTAATGATATTAAAGGTCTGTTGATACTGGCATCAGTTAAAGTTCACTCAAAATTGTGCACAGATTCATAAATTACCTTCAATTTTTTCAGCTATTCTTTCCAATCAATTTTTCCAATTATTCAAGCAATTATTAATTCAATTCTATTTCCACATCACTATCAATGGCGGCCGTTGAAAGGACGACTTCGAGCGAAATATGAAGTAATCTTTCAATTGCTGAGATAAAAATTTTTGAGATAAATGATTCGCATTATTGTGACAAGGAACTAGTGAAACTTTCGTTTTATTTGTTACATGTCCACAAGACTGGGAATTATAAAACCATTGAAGGAGCAAATTAAAATTAAATTCTGCCTACAAACGAGACGCGCCGGGAATGCTGATTTCGGCAATAAAGCTAGGAAGCTGCTATGCTGAATGTTTATGTGGCTACACTTGGCGCCATCTCTCTGGCAATAGATTATATCTTTTCCTTCAAATTAATATCTTTATCAGAAAGTGCATTTCTACAGAATAGACGAAAATATGTACAAAGTCATCATTAAAGTACAATATAAATCTTTTAAATTATATAAGATGTTCAAATGTATGTGAATTCCTAAGGGAGCAAACTGCTTAGGTCATCAGACCCTAGATTTACACACTACTTAAACTAACTTACGCTAAGAACAACACACACACACACACACACACACACACACACACACACACACACACACACCCATACCCGAGGAAGGACTTGAACCTCCGATGGGAGGGGCGCGCAGTCCGTGACGGGATGTCTCAAACCACGTGACCACACCATGCAGCAAATTCTATAAGACTGTGTCAGATAATAACCAGGTTCAAAAATGGTTCAAATGGCTCTGAGCACAATGGGACTTAACATCTGAGGCCATCAGTCCACTAGAACTTAGAACTACTTAAACCTAACTAACCTAAGGATATCACACACATCCATGCCTGAGGCAGGATTCGAACCTGCGACTGTAGCAGTTGCGCGATTCCTTAATTGAAAGGTACCAATTCAGGCAAAATTTCATTTTTGAGGAATTTTATTCATAATTTTGTTAAAACCTATCCACAACGGAGTCAAAGAAAATGGCCATTGTTGAAAATTCATAACAAAATGCAGTATTACAAGATGTTGGAAATCCGAGCTTGGCAACCATTGAAGGTAACGAGCCAACTACACTCCTGGAAATGGAAAAAAGAACACATTGACACCGGTGTGTCAGACCCACCATACTTGCTCCGGACACTGCGAGAGGGCTGTACAAGCAATGATCACACGCACGGCACAGCAGACACACCAGGAACCGCGGTGTTGGCCGTCGAATGGCGCTAGCTGCGCAGCATTTGTGCACCGCCGCCGTCAGTGTCAGCCAGTTTGTCGTGGCATACGGAGCTCCATCGCAGTCTTTAACACTGGTAGCATGCCGCGACAGTGTGGACGTGAACCGTATGTGCAGTTGACGGACTTTGAGCGAGGGCGTATAGTGGGCATGCGGGAGGCCGGGTGGACGTACCGCCGAATTGCTCAACACGTGGGGCGTGAGGTCTCCACAGTACATCGATGTTGTCGCCAGTGGTCGGCGGAAGGTGCACGTGCCCGTCGACCTGGGGCCGGACCGCAGCGACGCACGGATGCACGCCAAGACCGTAGGATCCTACGCAGTGCCGTAGGGGACCGCACTGCCACTTCCCAGCAAATTAGGGACACTGTTGCTCCTGGGGTATCGGCGAGGACCATTCGCAACCGTCTCCATGAAGCTGGGCTACGGTCCCGCACACCGTTAGGCCGTCTTCCGCTCACGCCCCAACATCGTGCAGCCCGCCTCCAGTGGTGTCGCGACAGGCGTGAATGGAGGGACGAATGGAGACGTGTCGTCTTCAGCGATGAGAGTCGCTTCTGCCTTGGTGCCAATGATGGTCGTATGCGTGTTTGGCGCCGTGCAGGTGAGCGCCACAATCAGGACTGCATACGACCGAGGCACACAGGGCCAACACCCGGCATCATGGTGTGGGGAGCGATCTCCTACACTGGCCGTACACCACTGGTGATCGTCGAGGGGACACTGAATAGTGCACGGTACATCCAAACCGTCATCGAACCCATCGTTCTACCATTCCTAGACCGGCAAGGGAACTTGCTGTTCCAACAGGACAATGCACGTCCGCATGTATCCCGTGCCACCCAACGTGCTCTAGAAGGTGTAAGTCAACTACCCTGGCCAGCAAGATCTCCGGATCTGTCCCCCATTGAGCATGTTTGGGACTGGATGAAGCATCGTCTCACGTGGTCTGCACGTCCAGCACGAACGCTGGTCCAACTGAGGCGCCAGGTGGAAATGGCATGGCAAGCCGTTCCACAGGACTACATCTAGTATCTCTACGATCGTCTCCATGGGAGAATAGCAGCCTGCATTGCTGCGAAAGGTGGATATACACTGTACTAGTGCCGACATTGTGCACGCTCTGTTGCCTGTGTCTATGTGCCTGTGGTTCTGTCAGTGTGATCATGTGATGTATCTGACCCCAGGAATGTGTCAATAAAGTTTCCCCTTCCTGGGACAATGAATTCACGGTGTTCTTATTTCAATTTCCAGGAGTGTAGTTAACTAGCCAATGACAACCTAAACAATGAGCTTAGTGTCCCACTACCAATAAATGACGACACTGGCAATATAACAAATCATGATGGCACTTTTATGATGCTCAATGAGACAATTTGTCAGTTCTCACCAGGAAACATTTCTTCAACTAGTGAAACTGAAATGCACAATAGCAAAAACTCTTTTGATTACATGCTCACGACGTCGCGAACGCAAAAACGGGAAACTGTTCATAAAAACAAGGTAAATACTAATGAGACACACGATTTCACACAACTCATGCAACAAATACCACAACAGTTTACAAATCAACAGGAATTTCAGGAAAGTGTAACACAACAACTTAAGGGTATGACACAGCAGTTCATAAAACATTAGGAAAATATAGGACAACAGTTTAAAAAGCAAAATGAGGCATTTAGTGATTTTGAGAATAGTATTAGTCAACAGTTCAGTGAGGTGAGGAAAACTATACACACTGAATGTCAATTTATATAGAAAAATACTGTGATTCACAGAGTAAATGCCTTAAAGAAGTCATAGAAAATAGCAGTCGCCAGTATTTTATTATTTAATGCTTTTGAAATCTGGGAAGTTGACATAGCTAGGTAAGCAACTGAAAGAAGAAATAATTACCAGCAACTACCACAATATAATTACGTTAACAGAGAAGTATCATCCATAGACGATAAACAGAAACAGCTTGCAGGTGAGTTACAACACCTTAGTGAAGCATATTCTCAAATTCTGGAGATGCAATCCCAAGTTGATGTGTTGGTAAAAAAATGTTACGGACAGTGCGGCGACATAAATAAAAAAAGTTAAATTTATTGGTTTTTTGAAAAGAGGAAAAATTATGGACATGGAACTGTGACTCTAGAATTTTTGAAAGGCTTTTTTTACGGATTGTATTGACCGGCTTGAATGCGGACAAATTCAATGCTGCGTGTAATTTGCCTGTAATATAATTTTCAAGTCTGATTAATTACATTTTTGAATTCTATGTCATTGTTGATTTTATCAGAGTTCTCACCTTAGACATAGAATCAGTCCTTCTGCCACAATATTAATTCATTAGTCGCCATCGATGTTCTTCTCTTTGTTGACAGTGTGTATCTTCCTGAGTCGGCATCAGTTCACTTCACGAAGATGGTGGAAAACAAGGAATACAATGCTACATCACTTTAAATAACTCTCGTAAAACTTAGATACCTCTCACTATTTTCTTTATTCACAACACAATAAGACTTGCTCTGCTCGTCGCACAAACCATAAATACTAAAAAAATATGGCTGCCATTCCGCACACAATAAAAATTACTTCAATCTTCTACAAGGCAACAATCGAAAGTGTCTCTTAACTCCTTCATGGAATATGAGACAAAAGAGAATCCAATGTGAACATTACAAAGAATATAATCTACATGCCTTTCAATTTAATCTTTGGCGCAGCCTTTAAGGTATTGTATGTCTCTGTGTCGGAATGTGTCATGACAGGATGCAGTCAGCAAGCTGCATGATGTGTGCAAAAGGTTAACCAAGATAGCATAAAGGTTAAGTCAAAGACTGGAGCAGTTAAGTTTAGAGTGAAAATTTGGCAAAAAAAATAGAAATAAGATGTGTGCAGATGTAAAGGAAATAACTGAAAAAGCTCAAGCAGGGTTGCTGGATAAGGAGAGCACCCTTGCTGAAAATCTAGTGTCAGAGTGCAAGATTTATGTAGATACAGTAAATGAAGTTCTAAAAGAGAAAGAAAGTCCGTTTCTAGCTAAAATAGATTCAGGTTTAAAGGAAGCAGAGGAAAGGTTATGCGGCAGTATTGCTAAAACTACAAACATTCCAAAACAACATTTGACAGAAAAAACCTATGCTTTTAGAGAAGTTAGATACTTTCACTGATTACCCACATTATGTGGCTATACCGTCGAAGGAAAATAGCGAAGGTTGCAGAATGCAACAACACTAGCTGGCAGCTGTAACTGTCGAGCAAGCTCAGTTCCCATGCACTACGCCACTAGCGAACATAAACAAGCCTGCCACTGATTGCACGGCGTGTTTGTCAACCTTACTTGCAGATGAAGGATTACTTAGGCATCTATAATATGCTGCACAGAGTAGCCATGTCATCTGAGGCGCGTTGTCATGGTCTGTGCGGCTCCCCCCGTTGGAGGTTCCAGTCCTCCCTCTGGCATGGGTGTATGAGTTGTCCATAGTGTAAGTTAGTTTAAGTCAGATTAAGTAGTGTGTAGACTTATAGTCTGATGACCTTAGTAGTTCGGCCCCATAAGATCTTACCACAAATTTCAAATTTCATCAACAATTTCCGATATTTACCTCTGAAGGGAAAAGAACAAACCTGGTGATCTTTATCAGAGCATTTCGAAATGTTTTACTTCATACCTGGACCAAAGACTAGAAAATTTGATTTGTTGCTGGATTCACACAGGGTGGTGTCCTGCCATTGGCTATGGTACGGACATGGCGGAACATTGCCACTGCTATGAACAGTTTGAGAGGTCCTTTCTATATAAATATTTGTCTGAGAGACTCAGCTCCATTCAATAGCAAATTTGGAAGCTTAAGGAACTATTTTGAAAAATACGTGAATAAAAACAGATGCTGGACGAACCTGGTATCTCAAGTAGATGTGCTGAAAATTTTAAAGAGCCATCTACCTGCCCTCATTAGGGAAAAACTCATTACCATTCTGGAACCTGACACTGAATAATTTCTATCTGTAATGGACTCAATAGATTTGATATATGAACAGAGACCAGTACAGCCCAAGCCTGTTAATATGCAGATAGTGCCACAGAGATTTATGGACCAAGAAGGGAAATGCGGATTCGTAGTACACCCAGACCTATAGTAATGGTAATGGTAATCACAATGGCAATGGAGAATGCCATAAATTAAAGGGTGGATATAAAAGAAATGGGTAAAAATTTAACAAAAACAACTACAATTGGCAAGTAGCGTACGATCAGCCTCTACAATATGTACAATGGCTATAATCAGCCAGTAGCCTGGCAAACACAAAACAGTACCAGACAGCCGAACAATCCACAGACAGACGAATTCAGTCAGCAAAGTAACGCATATATGCCATATAACATGCAATGGCAAAGAGAATTTCAGTTGAGAGCCTCACAGGATACTAACTGGCGTAATCAAACAACAATAGCCCAAATGATAGAAGTTACACCTAACCCAGAGACGGATGCCACCACAACGCCGGACAATGTAAACCAGTCATGGTAGGCCCTCATTCTGTCACCTGAGAGGTGACTGGGCACGAGCTTGATTGGCACTTACTTCATCAGATACGACCAAGGTAGTGATGTGAAAGATGATCTGTATCAAAGTAATGAGGTTCCACAGGAATAGTTGAAAGAGGGCAAGGTACAAACTGCTGTTAAAGCCAAAATATTTGACTTTGACGTACCCATTGTGCTTGACACAGGTATAACGACTAATTTGGTGTCACAGGGTTTCTTGCAAAAACTGAAGAAACATGGGCATATACCTACACTGCCAGTGAAAAATTGCAAGGTACAAACTGTGACTGGACAGAAATCGAAAGGATTCAAAATACAAGCTTTAATTCCTGTCCAATGAGGACAGTTTTCTGTAGGGTGAAATTTTTTGATAGTAGAGAAATTAATAGTTGACTATTTAATTGGTATGGATACATTTAGGACATACCAAGTACAAACTGACATAGGTAAGGGACAATGTCATTTCACAGTAAATAACCAATTATTAGCAGTAGACCTAATCAGGGAAAGTACTGATATACACTCCTGGAAATTGAAATAAGAACACCGTGAATTCATTGTCCCAGGAAGGGGAAACTTTATTGACACATTCCTGGGGTCAGATACATCACATGATCACACTGACAGAACCACAGGCACATAGACACAGGCAACAGAGCATGCACAATGTCGGCACTAGTACAGTGTATATCCACCTTTCGCAGCAATGCAGGCTGCTATTCTCCCATGGAGACGATCGTAGAGATACTAGATGTAGTCCTGTGGAACGGCTTGCCATGCCATTTCCACCTGGCGCCTCAGTTGGACCAGCGTTCGTGCTGGACGTGCAGACCACGTGAGACGATGCTTCATCCAGTCCCAAACATGCTCAATGGGGGACAGATCCGGAGATCTTGCTGGCCAGGGTAGTTGACTTACACCTTCTAGAGCACGTTGGGTGGCACGGGATACATGCGGACGTGCATTGTCCTGTTGGAACAGCAAGTTCCCTTGCCGGTCTAGGAATGGTAGAACGATGGGTTCGATGACGGTTTGGATGTACCGTGCACTATTCAGTGTCCCCTCGACGATCACCAGTGGTGTACGGCCAGTGTAGGAGATCGCTCCCCACACCATGATGCCGGGTGTTGGCCCTGTGTGCCTCGGTCGTATGCAGTCCTGATTGTGGCGCTCACCTGCACGGCGCCAAACACGCATACGACCATCATTGGCACCAAGGCAGAAGCGACTCTCATCGCTGAAGACGACACGTCTCCATTCGTCCCTCCATTCACGCCTGTCGCGACACCACTGGAGGCGGGCTGCACGATGTTGGGGCGTGAGCGGAAGACGGCCTAACGGTGTGCGGGACCGTAGCCCAGCTTCATGGAGACGGTTGCGAATGGTCCTCGCCGATACCCCAGGAGCAACAGTGTCCCTAATTTGCTGGGAAGTGGCAGTGCGGTCCCCTACGGCACTGCGTAGGATCCTACGGTCTTGGCGTGCATCCGTGCGTCGCTGCGGTCCGGCCCCAGGTCGACGGGCACGTGCACCTTCCGCCGACCACTGGCGACAACATCGATGTACTGTGGAGACCTCACGCCCCACGTGTTGAGCAATTCGGCGGTACGTCCACCCGGCCTCCCGCATGCCCACTATACGCCCTCGCTCAAAGTCCGTCAACTGCACATACGGTTCACGTCCACGCTGTCGCGGCATGCTACCAGTGTTAAAGACTGCGATGGAGCTCCGTATGCCACGGCAAACTGGCTGACACTGACGGCGGCGGTGCACAAATGCTGCGCAGCTAGCGCCATTCGACGGCCAACACCGCGGTTCCTGGTGTGTCCGCTGTGCCGTGCGTGTGATCATTGCTTGTACAGCCCTCTCGCAGTGTCCAGAGCAAGTATGGTGGGTCTGACACACCGGTGTCAATGTGTTCTTTTTTCCATTTCCAGGAGTGTATGTAAAACTGAAGTTTGCTCATAACTTTGAGGTCCAATTGGTAAACCCCATAGCTATGTTTATCTACACATACAACAATGAACAGTCGGTAGCAGAAGAGGTAAACGTCGACACAATAAACACGACGGTACGTGAAAGTTCTTAGCTCAAGAACAGCAAGTGGAACTTAGAGAACTGATACTTGCTCATATACGTCTACTTGAAAAAATTCCAGGTATCAATAAGGATTTTGTGTACAAGATGGAAGTATATCCTCACAAATCTTTTTGTCCTACTTCATACCCTATCCCATGGAGAAACAGGGAAGCAGTAAGAGAAGAAATTAACAGGATGCTTGAATGGGGCATAATACAATCATCATTTTCCCCTTATTGTAGTGCTATTTTGGCTGTGAGTAAGCCAGACAGCAAGGTACGGTTGCTCCTTGATCCACGTAACATTAATAATATTATTGAAGAAGTAGGAACATGTGCAGATAATTTAGAGGAACAGCTTATGAAATTACATGATGCTAGATTTCTTACTATAATCGATCTCTGGTCCTCTTAATGGCAAATAAAACTACATGAAGAAAGTCGGACTTATACTTCCTTCGTATGTGGGGGCAGGAGCATCGAATTTCAAGTATTGCTATTTGGATTGAACGTAAGTGCAGGTGTAGTTATCTCTGCTCTGGACATAGTGCTAAGATCCAAACTTTTGAGTAAGATAATAGTATATGTGGACGACTTTTCAGTCACCACACCCACTTGGGTAGAATACTTAAGTTTAATTAAACAAGTATTGAACTACTTTTCCAGACATAGAGTAACAGCAAATCACAAGAAATCTAATTTTGGAAAAGAAAAGGTAAAATTTTTAGGACACATAATCTCTTCAGAAGGCACACTGTCAGCTCCTAAAAAAATTGAAACCATTAGGAAGTGCCCTGTTCCTCAAAACAAGAGTCAATTAAACGCATACTTAGGCCTAGTCATTTTTCTCGAAATTTATCCCTAACCAACTTACGAACAGTGATGCTTTGCTCAATCTTCTCTGTAAGAACAGATCTTGGTTATGGGACAAGCAACGTCAAACTGATTTCGAGAACATAAAGCAAATCTCATTAAATGCTAATATTCTATCTCAGCCAGACATGACGAAAGATATTTGCTTATACACCAACACGTCTTCTCAGATTCTGGGTTCATGTCTTTTTCAAATAGTAGAAGAAGAGGGAAAACTCATTCCTAAAATAATTAGCTTCGCCATCCACACATTATCTGAAGCTGAACGTTCATATTCAGTTGTGGAGTTGGAGGGTTTGGCTGTTATTTGGTCCTTTAAAAAGTTTGAATATTTCCTTTGGGGTAATCGCACAAAAGTATACTGTAGCCATCAGTCCCTAACGTTTTTGTCAAATTGTAAATTGCTACACCAATGGTTAGCCAGGTGTTGTATGTATCTTCAAGAATTCGATTTTGAAATAGTATACATAAAAGGAAACCAGAGCATAAAAGCTGATGCTCTTTCTTGATTACCACAAGGCTTAGAGGAATTTAACGATCTTTTAGAGCAGGAAGGTGAAATAAGAGCTATGTTGATGGAAGATAAAACACTCTGACCATGCTATGTCCACATGTGTAAACACATGGAGCAATTACAGTACAAAGACACACGATGGAGTAAGGTAAGAACGAAACTTACACAAAATGGTGAGGAAAAGTTAAGAAGGTTTCTCACTATTCACAAAGGTATTCTGTTCCATAGGGACCATCTCAAACCAGAACAATGGCACATGTGTTTGCCAGAGAGATATGTGGATGATTTTATCTTGCACACACACACACAACACTTGGGGCCATTGTGGTAAGCAAAGGGCACTGACAAAATATCTAAATATTGTTATTTCCCCAACATTAGACGAAGGGTACTACAGGTGGTAAGAAAGCGTATGTCTGCCAGAAAGCAAAACATTTAACATCTCCAAACACATTGAACTACATCCCATTGTGGCTAAAAAACCTGTTGACAGATATCTTTGGATGTGGATGGACCCTATCCCAGAGGTAAAGGCGGTGTAATGTTTATAGTAGATCTATATGATATTTTCACCAAATGCATAAAATTGTATGTTGTACAGAGCTCTACAGCCAGTTCACTTATAAGGCCAATCAAACAGGATTATTTTGCAAGAGTAGGAAAACCAGAAGTCATGTTAACAGATAATGCCTCGTATTTTTATAAGTTGTTAACAACCTTCCCCATACATCAACTGGATTTACACCAGATGAGCTGATGTCCAATTGCAAACAAATAGATGAGTGGCAGAAATCTTTGCCAGAGATACTGATACAAGAATTATCAGTGGAGGATAAAATAAAACAAGCAGGGCTCAACCTTGAAACCTGGGCTAAATACAGGAAAGGAATTTATGACAGCAAGATGAAATATACAACACAATTTTATATAATACAAAAGGTATTTCTTAGAACACATTCTAAATCCATAAAAATTGGAAAACTGAGTCATAAGTGGCAACTATTATACTCCAGGCTATACATAATTGCTAAATCCCCTACCAGGGAGCATACAGATTGGTACACATGAACACGGGAAAAAACAAGGGCCTTTACCCACACAAAGACTTGAAAACCTTTATATATTGAAAGAAGAGCTGTATACGCTCTAAGTTGTATATATGTATAATAATATTAGATTTAGATTGCTGGAAAGTCACATTCCAGAATTTATGCTGTTAGTTATTAAGGAAAATTTTGTTTGTATTTTTTATATGTCAGATGTGTAAACGTTAAGATGAGTGGGTGTAACAATCAAGAATTTTACTTTTGTGTGTGTAGAGACGATGTACTCTAAATGCAATGCTTCGCCTTGAACATAGCCCAGTTCTAAACAAATAAATGAACTTGTGAAATGCACAGTGGCGTGCAATGCAATACACAACTCGCCGCAACACAAGTGATATAAGAGCAACGCAGCGCTTGTGCATTGGGAAACAAGCTGGTCAACAAACTGCAAGTGCATGCGCGCCAGACAGGCACAGCTAGAAGTGTAGGAGCGCCAAAAACAAAACAAAAAAATATCTGATAACCTACAGCCTGCACTAGCATTTGTAAAAACTTATCAAGTAAACAGAGACATAGAAAATCAAGGGACAGGCTATACTACAACTTCGACTATGTACACAATACACACATACCAAAGTAAGCTAACGGGTTATATACACAGGAAAAGGACGTTAAACTACGAGATATTTACTTAAGTTATGCTACTATATACATTATACCTATATATGTACAAATTTACAGATTTAAGTATTGAAAGCGCACACACTAATCATACCTGATAGAGGAGAAAGGTCTTGCTAAAGGTAAACAAGCCAGTACAGTATAAGTGCCGAACTGAATAAGAAGTGGCACCACACCTCCACTACACTTTATCTTTCAGATTTATAAGGTAAGTAGAGATGCACACATGACATAAAGTAAGTTTTGTGTTAACACAACTGCACACTGAAGTGAATGAATATATGAAGAAACTATTAGTAACCATCCGGCCACCATACACTTATCTATGAAGATTTAGTTTTAAGTTAGTATTAAGTTTTTCTTCCAGGGTATGACGTATCCTAAAGTGAAGGGAGATAAATGCTTGTAGTGTTAGGTACCATATAAATGTAAGAAAGGACCGCACCGCAAGTAAATACAGTTCTGAGTTTATGATACACATGAATGTGATAGTGTGGAAGTATGTGAAGAAGAAAACAGTTGCAGTATGTCACATATCATGATGCTGCACTAAGGTTAAGTTCTACCAAATAATTAAGGGGCCAAAATCTAACTACTGTGAGCATCAACTACCCATGAAAGTGTCAAGCACCTAAATTACATTGAAATTTTTATCCCATTTGTTACTAATGTAAACATTGTTTTACACTCATTATACTTAACATAGTGTATTGATGATACAACTCTGTAAACCTCAGCACATAAAATGGCTATCCTTTATACAATGAACATAACAAGTAAATATTGAGCTGCACTTTCAAACTCTGAATAAGTATTTTATACCATTGGTATCATCATATTTGAATTGTGCTTAGAAACAACAAACTATTTTGTTCTTGGGATCACAGTTAAGTCTATTAATTCTATGCATAATTATCTGAGCGGCGTGAAGTAGCTATTATAACGACTATTGTTTACTTCTCTGATTCTTTTTGAATTGAAAAATACGCAATTTATGCTATAAATGAACACAGAATCTACTGTTGTATAAATGTTAAATGAAGCATGTATAACCAAACGAGAGTAAAATGTGTACTCATATAATTGGAATCGAATAATGTAATGAAATTGAAATCTGACAAAATGTACTAAAACCAAATGACAAGTAATGACCCTATATATAAAAAGGGAAGACTATAATGTATATAGCGACGATAATGGCATGTCAGCAAATGAGTAGGATAAGTCTATTTCGTAATTGTATTTGTATTTCATTATGTTAAGTGTTCAGTATGTGGAAAAGGTCACTACAGAATCTTAATGTAATGCAACTGTCTCAAAGATGCTCAAAAACAAAGCGCAAAAACATACGAAGCCTGGTTGCCAAGTGTTAAATGTATATGTGTTGAAACAATACGTCGGTGTGCGCGTGGTAAACCAAAAATGGTAATACTTCTTGTAACATGAATTTTCTATGCTTGGCAACGTTGTAAAAGCAACAAGGAACTTACCTTGTCGACGGATGTCAGATGTACAGCTGGTCTTCCCACTGAATAAATGAGAGCAATGAGGTGAAATAAATTCCTCGGGCCGCTGATATGGAAACCAGTCGTCACCACATCGAAGATTTCACAGAGGATCGCGCCGCTGAACACGAGCTTCACGAATTTGTGCCGGGAAAGCCACTGTAAATGCACGACATGGACACTCTGGCACTGTACTGGACATGTGAGCACGAACTGTGGCAGCGTGCGTGTACTTGGCAAGTTAAACATTGTATGGATGCTGACTGGCAATAATGGAACTATGCTGTTACAGCATGCACTTTGTTAGGAGATAAAACTTATAGACACACATCAAAAAAGCTTTGCATCACCTCTGTTCCAAGAGTTCCAGAACCTCTATAGAAAATTGGAATAGACATCAACATAAACATCATTTCTGCCTTTTTTATTGCTGATGAAAACCACTCATTGCATATTGTACCACCATACAGCGAGACCTTCAGAGATGGTGGTCCAGACTGCTGTAAACACTGGTACCTCTAATACCCAGTAGCACATCCTCTTGCATTGAAGCATGCCTGTATTCGTCGTGGCATCTATCCACAAGTACATAAAGCCACTGTTGGTCCAGATTGTCCCACTCCTCAGTGGCGATTCGGCGTAGAACCCACAGTATGGTTGGTGGGACACGCCTTTCATAAACAGCCCTTTTCAATCTATCACAGACATTTTCGTTAGGGTTCATGTCTGGAGAACATGCTGGCCACTCTAGTTGAGCGACGTCGTTATCCTGAAGAAAGTCATTCATATGATGTGCATGACGAGGGTGTGAATCGTCGTTTATGAAGACGAATGCCTCGCCAGTATTCTGCCGATAGGTTTGCACTGTCGGTCAGAGGATGGCATTCACGTATCGTACAGCCATTACGACGCCTTCCATTACCAACAATGGTGTTCGTCAGCCCCGCATAATGCCACCTCAAAACAGCAGGGAACCTCCATCTTGCTGCACTTCCTGGATAGTATGTCTAAGGCGTTCAGCCTGACCAGATTGCCTCCAAACATGCATCTGACGACTCTCTGGTTGAAGGCATATGAGACACTCGTCAGTGAAGAGAACTTGATGCCAATCCTGAATGGTCCATTTGGTATGTTGTTGGGCCCATTTGTACTGTGGTGCATGGTATCATGGTTGCAAAGATGGACCTCACCATGGACGTCGGGAGTAAAGTTGCGCACCATGCAGCCTATTGCTCACAGTTTGAGTCGTAACACGATGTCCTGCGGCTGCATTATGCAACATGGTGGCGTTGCTCAGAGTTCCTCTGAGCCATAATCCGTAGGTAGCGTTCATCCACTGCAGTAGTAGCCCTTGGGCGGCCTGAGAAAGACATATCATCGACTGTTTAGTGTCTCTATATGTCCTCTATGTTCGATCAACATTCCTTCACTCCGAGACGCCTGGACACTTCCCTTGCTGAGAGCTCTTCCTGGCACAAAGTGACAATGCGGACGCGATCGAACCGCGGTATTGAACATCTAGGCATGGTTGAACTACAGCCATAAAAATTGATAACTATTCAGGATAACTGCAATGGCCGAAAATAAAGGCTCTGCCTGTACTGTCGAGGATTATCAAACCACAAAAAGGGAAATAAGCTCAGCCACTGTGCACCTCCATACGACGTCAGTGCACAGTGGGGGTCAATTGCACTGAATCATATTATTTTTCGTACTTTTCTTACACATAGACCATTCATAAACTGAATGAACTATGAAGCAAAGGTAAATTAACGAGTTGTTTTGTGGCAAGAATAATATTTCGATACATCATTAAATACGTGTATGAAACAAAGTAATAAATACACTCTTCAGTTTATTAATTCATGTATCTTCCCTTTTGTTTCGGGAAGTGGTAGCCTATGGACATATACTTGGATCTGTCATACCACCATTGCTAAAAAATGTGAATTTTGACCATCCATTAAATGTGTTATAATATGTTATTATAAAAGGAATATTTATTTGCACGATTAGAAGTTCAAATCCTACTTGTTCATCATTTCACTCGTCGCTGAGATCCTGCATCAAGAGGTTCAGAGTAGACAAGAATAATTTTCACAGTAACTGGAGGAGCATTCCTGCATCAACATTGTCACACTCAAGACTAAACACAATAGAACTAATCTGAAGGTAATGACTCAGACTTGATAGGCACTTATTGAAGATGGTTTACTTGTACTAAAATATTATGCTTCGTGTGACAGATCAACAACTTCAATGGTTGCATTGATTATTTGGTGCCACACACTACTGGAAGCAGCAGAACATAATTCAATTTATGTTTATTGACCTTGAATGTAATGATATTAATGGTCTGTTGATACTGTTATCAGTTAAAGTTCGCCCCAGATTGTGCATGGATTCATAAATTATATTCAAATTTTTTTGAACTATTCTTTCAGATCATTTTTTTCCAATTATTCAAGCAATTATTAATCCATTTCTGCGTCATTATTCAACCTAATTTACACATATACTTGATGCTGACATTAGCATGTACCATGCAACCACACTCAGGCTTGCTCCTAATTAACGCCTTATATATGGTCAACAGAACTTTATAGTTTGCATCCCACCAAATTCTGGTTATAGAACTTATGATTTTCATATTTTGGCGACAGGAATTAATGATGGACTTGATGTGAAGAATACATCTGAGCTTGGAATCGAACGACATCTCCAAGAATTAGGCTGATGGCTTAATTTAGAATGAATAATTCCTTGTGTGCATTTCATTGTGATGTACATGTCATCTTCAAAAAATTATAACTGAAGACTTTGAAGAAGAAATTTGAAGGCATTTGCATGTAACCAATCATGTACTTTTATCACTGCCTCTATTAGCTTGCCGATTGCGGAATCCTCCATGGAACCAGACGAATATAAGGTTATATCATTAGCGTACACCTGGACGAATAATCTCATCGAGACTGCTTGAGTAATTTGATACTTTTCAATATGGCGAAAAGTGAAGTTAGCAGATTATGTGAAACGTGTAAGAAAATAGTAAAACAAACGGACATAAGTGTGATTTGTGGATTATGGTGTGGGAACTTGTTTCACCGTGAATGTGTTGAACTTACCAACAGTGAAGATCGCCTGGTAAATAGTTCAAAAGGAAAAAATAAGTTCTGCTGTGGTGCATGTGAAGTTAGTTTACACAAAGGACCTTTGAAAATGGCGTCTACAGCAAAATATCAACAGCTTGTTACTGGAACCAGTCATAGCAGCAGTGAAAAAGTAATAACGATATAACAGTCAGTGATGAATGCAAAAATTCTGATCTGCAAGACAACTCACGAAAACAAACCTGTAAAGGACGTGGAGTTGAACTGCTAGAAATAGAAAATAGTGCTTGTGATGTAAACAATACGAAAAACCATCTGAGATTAACCAGTGCAGTTGAAGGTTTAACGAAAACAGTAGATCAACTAATAAAAGACAGTTCGAAAATGAGAATACAACTCAGTACAATGATCGCTACAAACTGTAGATTAGGAAAGCTAGCATCACATCTGACAATATCATCTCGCAAAAAAGGTGGAAAACCCCGAAAAAATATCACACTGATTGCTAAAAATAGCAACATGAAATGTCTAATAGCAAATATAGGGTCGACTACTGAGCCTGTAACACACAGCTCTGCTCCATTTATTCGAAATTCAAATGTAAGTTCGTCACAACCTCCTGTATTACTTGAAAAACAAAGTGAATGTGCAAACGAAAAATAAATTTAACCATAATAGGCGAGTTGGAACAAATAAACGACAGTAAATCAATAACCCACAGTGTAAACCAGAATCTCTGTGTGAATACTTCCAGTATTTCCTCTTACAAAACGAAAACAGGGCAAGAAAACATTCCAACAACGACAGATGCATTTAACAAATCGGAACAAACAAATAGGCCAACCAATAAAGAGCTTACAGTCCATGAAGCGACAGAAGATCGATGTGTTCGCAATACTTCTTTGAACAATTCGAAAATTGGAGCCAGTATAAATGAAACCAGTCCCTACATCTTCGCCAGACCTTCAGATGAGAAACCTTCACCCAATACAGATACAAATTGGCGTGATGTACAGCGTAGGAAAAGAACTTTTCAATCTACAGATCAGCAAGTGTCATTCATAACACGAAAACAACAACATACACAAAGCGAAGCAGAATGCATCTGCCCAACCAAAAATGCTGTATGCAACTGGACTAAAGAAAAGTGTAGACGAAGAAAGACCTCAAGCATCTGCCATAGCATCAGTCAGAAATTCAAGTACTAGAGAAAGAAAAAATCAGATAATAGGCACTGGTGAAGGACAAGGAATGCTATATGGCGAGAAAAGAGCATGGTTTCATTTAGGAAAAGTGAAAAACGGCACAACAACTGAAAATGTAACCAAATTCCTTGAGAAAATCTTTCCAGGATATAGAAACTTTCATGTAGAAGAACTGGAAACAAAGGGTGTGAACAGCAGCTTCAAGATTGGTGGAAGGAGAAGGTGATGGACACAACACTATGATCAAGGAATATTGTTGTCAGGCGTTTTTTATTCCGGAGATCGACCAGTGCCCCAGTAAAATAGTGCCTGAAATAATAACCCAAGGCCCCATAATATCACACAAAAGTAACAGTAGGGATAGTTATAGCAGTTATTAATATACAGTGTTTAAGAACCAAGGTGGACGTACTATCATTCTTTGTAGAAGAAGTCGAACCAGATGTTTTATGTATCTGTGAACACTGGTTAGATGAAGCAGAAGGTGACTATTGCAGAGCCATTGAATATTTGGACATGGTAAATTCATGGTATCGAACTACTAAAATTCATGTTGGTGTATCTGTATATGCAAGCAAGACTCTTAGTGTAAAGGAAATAGACTTTAAAAAAAACTTTTCCACAGACCTAGATCTAGAATTAGCTTCACTAATGTTAACAGATATTGACCTTATTATTGTCTCTGTGTACCACTCACCAGATGGTAATTTTTAAAACTTTATTGCACAAATGGAAACCTGTTTGTCCTACCTAACACGTCTTAAGTCTAAAATTGCACTGTGTGGAGATTTCAACATACAAATAGGTGGTGGAAGCACTAAAGAGAGAGTCTTCATGACTTTGATAAATAGCTATGGGCTGTTTGTTGCAAAGCGACTGCCAACAAAAGGCGATGCCTGCCTTTACACAGTTACCACTAACCTCAATATCTGGGACTATAATATCAGTGTAGTTGAAACAATGATTGCTGACCATAGTGCATTAGTAATAGAAATAAGTTTGAAATGCTCGAGTCAACTGCAACTAAGCTCATGGCACTCCAGTTACACATTTAGTAAAAGGATCATAAAAGATGAAAGACTAAATGATCTTAAAATAGCCCTGTCAAGTGTAAACTGGCAGCAAAAAATTGCAGGAATGGGGGCCAGTGTCTCATTCGAATGTCTGTTCCAATCATTAAAAGCTAAATTTGATGATTTATTTCCAGGAATGCACAAGAAGTATCCTACAGGCAAAGCTAAAGGAAGGGACAAACCTACTACAGGGAAGATGTGGTATACCCCTGAGCTAAACAAATTAAAATGCATTGTGCTAATTTTCAGGGACCGTATTGAAGCAGATAGAGATCTGCCATCTAGAGACCTGCTTCATTGTAACTATGTAAGAGCCAAACGAATTTACAGAAAGCAAGTGGAGGAGGCAAAAAATAGATACAATGACAGGTTGGAATCTGGTAAACGAGTGCAGAAAAAAGCCCACCTCAGCCTTAAATTCCGGTAGCCCTGACACCTTTAATCAGTACTTTGTTAGGATAGTGAAAGATACTATTAATGAAATACCTGACTCGAGCTTAGTCCCCATAAGTAACATGAGAAACATAACCAGTAGCACTTTTGAAAACTGGAAGGAAGTGCATCCTAAGGATATCGTAAAAATAGTTAAGTCATACAAGAACTCAGAGAGCGAGGATATCTATGGTACGTCTTGCACAATGCTGAAGAAAATTATTCTAGAGCTTGCTCAACCATTATCTATAGCAATTAACAAATGCTTATCCTCTGGTGTCTTCCCAAAATTTCTTAAACTAGCACGGACAGTACCAAGCTACAAAAAAGGTGACCCGTGTGAAGTGTCCAGCTACATACCAATTTCTATCATTCCTATTCTAGCTAAAGTTATGGAGCCTGTTATGAAACCCCAGTTACAGAATTATTTTGAAGTAAATAAGCTCTTCCAGGACACAGAGCAAGGCTTTCACAAGAGAAAGTCAACGTTTACGGCAGCACTGGTTTTAACCAGAACAATAAGGCAAGGATTCGAAGACAGAGAAAGTGTGGCACTGACACTTTGTGATCTTATTAAGGCATCTGACTGCATTTCCCACAAGATACTGCACAATAAATTGATGTGTTACGGTGTCGGAGGTGTTGTTCTGGCAACTTTTCAGTCTTATCTGGAAAACCGGAGACAAGTGGTATCAATTCATGGAGCAACATCACAAGAACAAAATCTGGACATGGAGTACCCCAAGGGTCCGTCATAGGGCCTCTCCTGTTCCTTATTTATGTCAATGATATGGGTTATAACATCAATATGTTACAGATTTCTGATGACACCACCCTTTTTGCCAAAGGAAGAACTGCTGCAGAATCACTACAAGAAACAGATGTACTCTTCCAAAACATTAAAGAACGGTTCATCAAAAATAAAATGAAAATGAATGAAGGAAAAAAACACAACATCTGATATGCACCCTTAACAACATCGGATGCCATGAGAATATAGAGGCTGTCAAACTGTTGGGCTTCATAATAGACAGGAAACTAACAATGAACGAACACAGAGCGTATGTGTGTTCCAAGCTCTCCCATGTAATAGAGCTTCTGAGGAGGTTGAAAGGTGTATTAAGTGACCAATATCTCATAACAGTATATTATGCCCCATTCCATATCCACATAAATAATGGCCTATGTTATGCGGACATTCTGCAGGTTGTAAGGATGCGCTAATTCTACAGAAAAAAGCTCTCAGAATAATCACATCAAGCAAAAGACAAGAGCACTGCAGGCCTATATTCAAGCAGTTAGGAATTGTGACAGTCTTCAGCCAGTATGCGTTTTTATGTCTCATCAGCGTGAAAGAAAACCAAGGAGTCTTCAGCATGAGGCAAGATATACACAATCACAATACCCGTAACAAGAGGAGCATCGAAATACCCAGGTGTCGACTGACGGGAACGCAAGACAGCTTTCCAGTGGTTGCCCTAAAGATGTTCAACTCACTGCCTCAAGAAGTGCAACCCATGCCGCTAGGAACATTCAGAAGGAGAGAAGCACAGGACCTGAAAGAACGCCCATTGTACTCCATTGGTGAATTCTTTAAAGCCCGGTCCACACGCAACGATCTGTCTGCGCAGACATCGGCGCAAATGTCTGTACATGCAAAAGATCGTTGCAAATGTGGAGTGTGCACACGACACAAACCCCAATCTACTACTCGCCGCCATCTGTCGGTATAGAAAAGAAATATCAGTGGCAAGCAACTACGCTCCCCGTAAACGTCAAAAATTTAATTCAGTTATTTTCAAATATAGAAATGGAGGAAGTTCTCTTGTGGTTTGTGTTCGCAACTTGTGCTGCAAAAAACATCCAGACCAACCGCAAGAAACAGAGAAAGCGGTCAAAATGGTGTAGACATTGGCTGCTAAAGCGAAAGCAGTTTTCTCACGTAAATTTACTGCGAGAGTTGCAGGGCGAACCTAACGACTGGCGAAATTATTTGCGGATGGATGTCGAAACTTAAAATTATCTCTTAAAGCTTGTAACCCCTCATATTATCAGACAAAATACTTGTATAGAGAAGGGCAATTTCTCCATATGAACGGCTGGCGGTAACATTAAGATTCCTAGCAACAGGAAGGAGCTACAAGGATTTGGAATTTTTAACTGCAATATCGAAACAAGAGTTGAGTGAAATAATACCCGCAATTTTTCAATTAGAGCATTGTATGCTGCTGTCTTTTTGTCTCTGTCACTATATTCTTTACTTTAATCTTCCACAAACATTGGTGGTTTCTATATATTTCAATGAACTCACAAACTCTCGAGAACACTGACGAGTATCAGCCATTTTAATGCCCTGTGCGCACAAATACAAACACTAGACTGAGCAAACAGCTGTTTCACGCCAGATTTGCGGCGATCTCCTGTCCACACGCTCCAACTTGTCTGCGCAGATGTGGTTTGAACCCACAGATTTGAGAGGTTTCGCTCAAACCTCAAACTCCAACTTCCAGGTTTGCACACACCTCAGGTTGGTGCAAATCTTCTGTTCACACGCAACGATCTGTCTGCGCAGATGTGATGTGCGCAGACATTTGCGCAGACAGATCGTTGCGTGTGGACGGGCCTTAATAGTGACCAAAGTGAATGGACAAACAAATATTGTTTCTATTAAGTATCCATGTCTTAATTTTGTGAATATTTTTTAAATGTATATATGTAATTAATCTTGACGCAGTCTGTCCAGTCATGGTTGGTAAACGACACAGATCTAGTAATAAAGTAATGAGGATTGCTCCCTGGAGTAAGTCTCTGGACAGAACCAGAGGTTCTACTAACTGTTTTCGTCGTTCCGTTCCATCATTTATGAATCGATCTTGACCATTAAAGCTTCTGAATTATGGAAAAATAAGTAGTGCCATATGAACAGTACAAATATGGCAAGTTTGCACCTGCCACCAATGTGAAAGGGACCTTTCACTTGCTATATTCGCGAGTGCTGTTGAAACGCTTAATCAATGATTACCCACGCATCCCAAATGAGCAGAAACATCGACCAATTGACGAAAGATTTTTTTGCGTTATTGAACACGAAGTCAGAAAATTGGAATAAAGTAATGAAATCTCAAAAAGAAAATTGCTGTTAGTTGATGGCAAATTACCACTACGTTCCCAGTATTCAATTTTAAGTAAGATCCACATGTAAGTTCGCTGTCTATGCTTCGACAGAAACGGCGAAGAGAACGTTAAATACTTAGTAGCCAGAATTAGAGTAAGTGAAATATCACGTGGCAAAGATTTCGTAATATAGACGAGATAGTGTCTCTGCCGTCAATGACATAAATGAAAGACAGAATGGAATTTTTTTATTGTAGTAGCAGAGAAAGTGTTTAAATATAAAATCAGACTCCGCAATCATATGACTTATGTAATAGAAATAAAATGCCTGTTATGTTTTCGCAAGCAGCAAATGTTGCTGCATTTCGTTCCTCATTATTTAGCGCGTCTTTTAGACATTGAGTTCGTGATGTTAAGCTGGCAACAAAGAAGCGGAAGGGTGAAACGAGTTTGTTTTTTGAGCGAGGCTATTTCGAAGTAAAAAGTCCTGATGAAGTATCTTTTTTATGTCTAGCTGTCAGTTTTGAACGTGACAGCGCAGTGTTTCCGAGAGTAACCAGAATTGACCTTTAACCCATCTGTCCAACATTATGAAATGAGTGCCGGTAGTTGTAATATGCGACTGATGTAGGTCGACAGCGTTAGCTGCGATGTTCTAATTAATTATTGTATTTCGAAGGAATGTAGGTCTATTCAATAAGTGAAATTGTCATTTCATATCCATAGATACATAAACAAAATCCCGACACCAAACTAAGGTTAGTTGAAAAGTACTGAAGTACCTTTTCAAGGCTCATTTAATGTTGGTTCTGTACTGCTGCAAAGTATGTAATTTATATGGCATCAGCTTCAGATTTGTTTTATAGCTGACCGAGTTGATACATTTGAGAAATGTTAATGACACTTAAATGAATTACAGGGACACATGAGTATTTTAAGGTATGCCACTTGGAACAGATGTAAATTAGGACCAACATTGAAAGAAATGGGTAGGAGTACACGCATTTTCGCATCTTCTCCCGCACCAAGAAGAATTGGAGTGTTATGTCGAATCCTAAGCCCGCCTCATCCAAACAATGTTAGCGCTAGCAACCTTCGTAGAAATTCATCAAGTGGTGAGTATTGTTACATGTGGATCATATAGTTTATAAAATGGAATTGGAAGTAAGTCCGATTCCTCGCAAATTGTGCAGTAAATTCATACCTCTGACCAATTCTCTTTATGAACCGTCTCATGAGGATGAAGTCATGTCTGTATTATTCTGGTCGTTTATTCACCCTAATGTCTTTGTTGTAGAGGTACAAGTGAAATGAACAATTAGCAGAGCTGCACCAAATTTGCAGTACGTCCATTTGATCTTTCAGTCTCATAAACACTTTTCAAACTTTTAAGATTATTACTGAACAGTCACATTAATTGAGTCTTAGCATTTGTGTGTCGATACTGACTGTGGAATGTTCTAGTTAACTAAAGTTGGATTAGGCTGTTACAGATAGTGCTATAATCAGTGCAATGATCAGTTTTGAAATGTGCTGCCATGGAATCTATAATTCATTTGTCCAAACAGTATTTTTCGTTGAGGTGTGGTAGTCTACTTCAGACATTAGGTCCAAGAAAGATGAATATGATCAAGACAAATTATGTAACACACTCTTCATTGCATTTATATAAATTTTCCTCACTGTACAGTATGGCTATCAGCATACAAGTCTACATTTTGTTGTAGTAGCTTGTCAGTAAAATGGAATTTTGAAAAAGAACTGTGGCATGTGTTTGATATGTGACAGAAACTTGTTACCTTATTTATCTGTTTTCCTTATTCCATTCATTCTTGTATATTTGTGCCATTCTTTACAATCCAGCAAATGTCAGAATTATTCAAGTGCTTTTGTTCCTGTTTTTTTGTTTATAAATCTACTGAAGAAATTGTTTAATGTCTGTCACAGATAGCTCCAAGAATTTTTAGATGGAAGTACAAGGGTGGGCTGAAAAGTAATGGATGCCTCCAAATATTTTATGTAAACTCTTACAACTCTTAAAATGAAGCAAACTTTATTAACAGTCTATATCTCTAATCTTCATGTCTACATATTTATTTCTCAACTTAGTCACCCTGGTGACGCACACATGTCTTCCAATGAGAGTTCGATTAGTTGATACCGCCACAGTAGCATGTTTGACTTTGTTGATGGAGCCACATCATCACCTTTGCTTGCACTTTTTCTTACCTGCCAAAGTGAAGTCCTCAAAGTTGTTCTTTATACTTTGGGAAACATCTTAAAATAGGATGAGGCCAAGTTGGGATTCGAGGATGATAGAGACAGTGAACCCAATACTTCGGATTGTTTCAGATGTTGCAGTGCTCCATACATAGCTTTCATT
The DNA here is from genome assembly GCF_023864345.2 of Schistocerca serialis cubense. Taxonomy (NCBI): domain Eukaryota; kingdom Metazoa; phylum Arthropoda; class Insecta; order Orthoptera; family Acrididae; genus Schistocerca; species Schistocerca serialis. The sequence goes on from NC_064644.1 coordinate 420,037,931, forward strand.
CTTCTATAGATTTCAATTGGAGGCATCTTTTCTATGGTTAGAAACTTGCCTGTAGCACACTGTTTCTAAAACACCAACATAGTTATGCTACACACTGCCATGTTACATGCTACAGTTCAGAGGTCTCTAGCAGCAGAGTGTTGCCACTTGTGTCATCGAAGCAGGAAGTTGACTGAGTTAGGTGCTAACCATTTAATACCTCAACCGATATTGAGAACAGAATAAAACATTACTTTTCTGCACTCCCTCATACATAAAATGAGCTCACATTTGCTTGTAGCAGCCCATAACTTTGAATCAAAAGCAGTAACAGTGTAATTTTCTCATTTGTATTTTCACAAGAGAACAGTGACAGTGTAATTTTCTTCTTTGTATTTTCATGAGAGAACAGTGGCATTTATGTGGTAGATTTAATGGCTATTCAGAATATTCATAATTTAATTATGATCATATTTGAAGCCCCGAAAAATTCCTGCATTTAACTTCATATTTCTAGCTGAGAAAGGTTTAGATTTTAAATTTACTGGTGGCCATTGAAAGTGAAAGACAATGAAGGTGGCTTGCACAAATATCAAATTGTCATGATGTCTACTGTATGGAAGAGGGTAACGTTTTAGTGCAACTGCACAAAACAGGTAGGTATAATGGAATCTACGTTATGTATGCTAGGAAAGATTGAGCACTAGGTTTCTCAATCAGGAATCACACTTATTTGTTAGGAGATAATGTTGTGCCCTGTGTAAGAAGTAGAAATATCCAACACTGTCTCTTGGCATTTGGCAGTGTGGGATCATGGCCTATGGAGACTGCAGGTTATTGTTACACGATATTGGTGCTTGCATTGGTTGAAATCCCGCCACCATTGTCATGCAAATAACATATTCATGGGTTCAGGGAGAGGGGAGGGAGGGGGGGGGGATGAAGGGCATACTCAATGCCATGTAGGATCTCAATGGCCCTTCAGGACTTCCACCTGAAAGGAAAGACGCATTTGCTTGGCCATTCAGTATCGCAAAGCCTATCACTTATGCCTGGGATCAGGAAATGGGATTCTTTGTAAGGCGACAAGTATTGACAAAGACACTGTGATGATGTCTGGAGTCCATGAGCTGTCAACACGATGATCATTGTTGGGGCTTCTCTGGACAAGACATCTGATGAAGGTGAGCAGATAATGGGACACACAACTAGAACTCTGGACGTAGGGTTACCATCATGTTGTCATTTTAGACAAGTGTTGGTTCTGTGTACAGTATCACAATGGACATATGTGGAAGCTCCAAGGAGAAGGAACATTGCTCGATTGCATTTGTCACAATCATCTGGGCCAGCACCTGGTTTAATGGTATGGGTTGCTACACAACACATCACCTTTGGTTCACACAGTTGGTAATGTGGACAGAAGTTGTTATATTGTGATGTGTTAAGGCTAGTGTCAGTGCCCGTCTTTGACATCTCACTGATATTACTCTTCAACAAGATAACACATAGGCGCATGGTGCCTGATACAACAGTGTTAGGCTGTTACCCTGGTCAGGACATTATCCAGATCTGTCACCCATTGAGAAACACGTGGTCATGGCATTCTGAGAGACTGGCAGGTTGCCAGTCACCAGTCACTATGATGTACCTGTATGTGCTATCCAAGCTCAGAAGGAATTTTTCACTCTTCAGCAGAGTGCACACTGATATGGAACATCCTCGCAGTTTAAAACTGTCGCCAGACCGAGACTTGAGTTTGGGACCTTTACCTTCAGTGGGCTAGTGGTCTACCAACTGAGCTACCCAAGCACAACTCATGGCCCATCCTCACAGTTTTACTTCTGTCAATACCCTGTCTCCTACCTTCCAAACTTCATTGCTATTGGTGGCAGCAAATCTGCGAGGACAGGTTGTGAGCTGTGCTTTGGTAGAACACTTCACTGGCCATGAAAGGCAAAGGACTTGAGTTCAAGTCTTGGTCCAGGACAGTGTTTCTTAAGCTCAGATGAGCTCATTGTCCAGCCAGGTTACAGCCATTATTGCTGCCAGAGGTGACAGCTCTGTGTTCTAAATTTTGCACAGATTATACCCCCATATCACATCGTGTAATCTTTGTACTACACTGTTTACATGTGATAAGTAGAATTTCATTATCTATCCTTCCTAGTGTTTCAGTATCAATGGCCAGCAGTGTGCATAAAATTTCATCACATGACAACAATTTTAATGCAGATTTTTGTCTAAATGATGCAATCACCTGAATGAAGATGCTACAGTTTGGTTCTCGACTAGATATAAATGGTAGAGTAGTCGTTATTCATTGCATAATGGATGTATAAGGTTTTGAATTTTTTGACATCAATTTTATACCATTGAGACAACGGCCTTGCCGCAGTGGATACACCGGTTCCCATGAGATCACCGAAGTTAAGCGCTGTCGGGCGTGGTCCTCACTTGGATGGGTGACCATCCAGCCACCATGCGCTGTTGCCGTTTTTCGGGGTGCACTCAGCCTCGTGATGCCAATTGAGGAGCTACTCGACCGAATAGTAGCGGCTCCGGTCAAAGAAAACCATCATAACGACCGGGAGAGCGGTGTGCTGACCACACGCCCCTCCTATTCGCATCCTCAACTGAGGATGATATGGCGGTCGGGTGGTCCCGATGGGCCACTTGTGGCCTGAAGATGGAGTGCTAATTTTATATCATTTGTTATGCAATGAGTAATTCAGTTTGATCAGTTAGGATGGGGAAAGATTTTTACATCCACATCTCCATCCATTCTGAGCAAACCACAGTGTAGGACATAGAAAAAGGTTCTTTCCATTATACTGCTCCTTCTATTCTGTTCGGATATGGACTGCAGGGATGAAGAATGCTTAAAAGCATCTGTTCATACCATAAGTAGTTTCATCTTGTTTTGGCAGTTGGTACGGGAGCGATATGTCACTTCTTAGATTGGAGCCATATGACTGAAAACTGTTCTGTCCTCCTAAATCATTCAGTGGTGCTTTTTTTATTTTTATTTTTTTTATTAGGGGATTCTCCATCCCACCCAGATAATGAGAGCTGTAGGAGACCACAGGATATTAGTGTAAGATCCAAAGTAATGCCCCCCCCCCCCCAACAGATGAGACTATTAAAATACTAGTAATTAGCTGCCACAGCATTCACAACAAAATTCCAGGGTTTGGGGCACTCTAAAGTAATGGTGCTTACACAATACTTTGTACAGAAGGCTGGCTAAAACCTGAAATCGACACCAGTGAGATTTTTTGAATAAATCATATGTACATATCAACTGGATAGGCTACTGGGAAACGGAGGTGGTGTATTTACTGTTGCGTTTATTGCAGTGGACAAGAAATTCAAATCCACAGAGAGAAAAATTGAAGCTGCATGCTAGATCATGTGAGAAAGACTGCAAGGCTGGGCATAAACTTGTAATTGAGTTCTCTTTTGACTACCAATCTCATCTTCCAGTTGTAACTGGAAACTATAGAGAAAACCTCAAATTGCTACTGCATTTGTTCCCCAGTCGTACTGTCATCATTAGAGGAAACTTTCATTCATCCAATTATTCACTTCACTAATAATAAGGCATTAAGATAGATACTGCAAAATAGTATTAAATGCCTTATCTGAAAAATACGTAGCACGGATAGTTCAGAAAGTCACTCATTATGGAAATATATTAGATATGATGGAAACAAATAGGCCTGCCTTTGAGGATATCCACACTGAAACTGGTAACAGTGTCTAGAAGGCAATTTTCAGAATGATGATTAGCAAAGTATGAAAGTATTATAACCTTTAATCACCAATAATTGTGTGGATATTCAAACACACTCACTTAGAAACAGTAGCTCATTACATGATAACAACTCAGTATCTCTTATTCGACTCCCGTGCCGTGACATTCGGCTAGGTGGCGCTCCCGCGCTCAGCCGAGTTGCGGAGCGCCTCTATCGCCGTTTGCGCGTACTGTCGTGGCGGCACTGTTAAATGTCATGGCACTGTCACAACACTTTTCCCCCCTTGAAAAAAAAAAAAAAAAAAACCTCACTTCCTTGGAGACATGGACAGTGCGGAGACATCCATGGCCTCTTGTGAGGTCCCGAGAAGATCCCACCGAGAGACACGAGAGTATGGTTGAAAATGTCCAGGATGGAAGCTCGTGCGTCGAACGTGCCTCCTGGACGAGATGATGGCTGAAAACTCCGGAGCAGCATCCATAGGTGTCGTGGACCTGGGGGTGTGCTCCAGCGAGGTGGGTCCCAGAGAAGGCGGCGTCGCGACTGGGGCCGGTTCCGGCATACTCGGAAGCGGTAGCGACGTCGGCTGCATCAACACATACGGTAGATCGGCAGCAGCGACAGGACTGGCTTCTCGGGCTGGTGGAGGCGAAGGAAGGGGCGATGGCACCGGCGTGGCCACCACTCGTGGGCGCATCTGGTCGTAATGGTGAACAACCATGCTGTCGTCTGTACGTATTTCATAAAGCCGGCGGCCGCGAAGAGCCTTGGCCAACCCTGGAATCCATATAGGGCGAGATCCATACCCTCATGCCCACATATTCGGTGCCCACCGAGTATTTTCCCGCACTGGGGGACACAACACAAGGCCTGACAGGGTGAAGCAGGTGCAGTAGAGTGCGCAGTTGGCGGCCATGCAAGAGTTCAGTAGGGCTGCGATCACCCAGAGGCGTGAAGCGATAAGAACTCAGAAATTGCAGCAGAGCGTCATCTGTGGAAAAATCACTAAGGAATTTTTTCATCTGGCTTTTGAAAGTGCGGACAAGGCGCCCGACCTCCCCATTCGACTGCGGATGGAAGGTCGGTGCTGTAACATGATGAATCCCTTGTCCAGTACAAAAATCACGGAAGGCCTGCGAAGAGAACTGAGGGCCATTGTCCGTGACGATCGTGGATGGAAGACCTTCTAGCGCAAAGATTTTGGACAAAGCCAGCGTCGTCGCCGCAGTGGTGGGCTACGGACATCGAACAACAAATGGAATCTTCGAGAAGGTGTCAATCAACAGTAGCCAATAAGTACCGAGGAAGGGGCCGGCAAAGTCAGTGTGCACCCGTTCCCATGGCTGCACCGGATCAGGCCACGGAGAGGGCATTCTACGAGGTGCAGCCAGTTGTTGAGCACACTGACCACACCCAGCAACCATGTGGGCGATGTCCGAATCAATACCGGGCCAATAAACGTGCCTGCGGGCCAGGGACTTAGTCCGAGAAATACCCCAGTGGCCTTCATGCAACAGTTTGAGAACATCTTTGCGAAGAGAGGCTGGCACCATGACCCGCGGAGATGCGCCATCCGTGGCCAGAAGAACAACACCATCACGAACAGACAGACGAAGGCGCAAGGCATGGTAGTTGCGAAGGGGATCCGATGCCCAGCCCTTGGTCCTGTCCGGCCAACCCCGTTGAACAAAGCCGATCACCTGACGCAGGACCGGGTCCCGCGTAGTAGCCGACGCGACCTGCGAACCTGTAAGTGGAAAACTCTTGACCGCACGATGTTCTTCCTCATCAATGTGGAAACAGAGTAGTTCATCACGACCGAAAACCGGGTCAGGGCCCATTGGCAATCGCGACAATATGTCAGTGTTGGCGTGCTGGGCCGTGGGGCAATAGTGAATCTCATAGTGAAAACGGGACAAGTATAAGGCACAACGTTGCAGGCGGTGAGCTGCCTTATCCGGAAGCGACGCCGATGAGTTGAACAGAGAGACCAGCGGCTTGTGGTCGGTGATGAGGTGAAACTTAGAACCATACAAAAAAACGCTGAACTTTTTTAGAGCATAAATGATAGCGAGCGTCTCCTTTTCGATTTGAGAGTAACGCTGTTGCGCATCGTTGAGGGACTTGGAAGCATAGGCGATGGGTTGTTCCGACCCATCCTCATACTGATGGGCGAGAACAGCCCCTAGGCCATACTGTGACGCGTCAGTCGCCAGAACCAAGTGCTGATCTGGACGGAATGTGGCAAGACAAGGCGCCGACTGCAAATGAGCCTTCAGGCGGACGAAAGCCTGCTCACACTCGTCAGACCAACAGAAAGGGACGTTTTTGCATAACAGCTGATGCAGAGGATGAGCTACTGCCACCGCGGATGGAATGAATTTGTGATAATAAGCAATTTTGCCTAGAAACGCCTGAAGTTCTTTGACCGTAGACGGCCGGGTTAGAGCGTTAATGGCCGCAACGTGCTGACATAGAGGACGTATACCCTCACGGGACAAGTGGAAACCAAGATACACAATGGAGATTTGGAAGAACTGTGACTTGTCCAGATTGCACCTCAACCCAGCCGAATGCAAAACCCGAAACAGTGAACGCAAATTGCGAAGGTGCTCCTCAGTGGAGGCCCCCCGTGACAACAATGCCATCCAGATAGTTTATGCAGCCGGGAACGGAAACCGTGAGCTGTTCCAAAAACCGCTGAAAAATGGCCGGCGCGCTAGCGATGCCAAATGGTAACCGCTGGTACTGATACAACCCACAAGGAGTGTTGATGACAAGAAATTCCTTGGAAGAAGCATCCAACGGCAACTGATGGTACGCCTCTGATAAGTCAAGTTTGGAAAAGAACTGGCCCCCAGCGAGCTTGGTAAATAACTCCTCAGGACGGGGAAGAGGATAAGTGTCAATGAGGCTCTGAGCGTTGACAGTGGCTTTAAAATCACCACACAATCGCAGACTCCCGTTTGGTTTAGAAACCACCACGATTGGCGATGCCCATTCGCTGGAGGTAACGGGAAGGAGAATCCCTGAAGCTGTTAACCTGTCTATCTCAGCCTTGACAGGTGCAAGCAACGCCACCAGAATAGGGCGTGCCCGGAAAAACGTAGGGCGAACTCATGATGAGTGTCCGTGACAAACTGACATTTCCTACTCAGACCGTGTAGGTCCGTCGCCCAAGCCCGGTAAGATTGATGGGGCTGTTTATGATACCAGTAGAACGCCACGCGGGCAGCAACGACGTGGGTGTTTTTTCGGTAATAGTTAGACAATAAGTCACACATTTCTTGGAAGGACAGAGTGGCAGGTTCCCGCAGAGGGGCTAACTGAGATAGCAGCTGATAGATTCATGGGGAAATCCAAGATAGAAATAACGACTTACACATAGGAACGTCGACAACGCCAAAAGCCAAGAAGTGTTGCCGCAAACGCTTCTCATAATCCTCCCAATCTTCAGCGGCCTCGTCGTAAGGAGGGAATGGAAGCGGAGAAGAGAAAGACAGACGATGAGTAAGCGATGTCGACAACGGCTGAATAGCAACCGTCAGCTGTGTTTGTTGTGCCTGAATAGCAGTCATCAGCTGTGTTTGTTGTTCAATGAGCGCTTGCATAAGCTGTTCCATGTCTGCCCTGTCACGAACACACAAATCCACAATGCAGTGAAAATATCCCATCCTCGTCGCCAAAAAGTATTATAACCTTTAATCACCAATAATTGCGTGGATATTCAAACACACTCACTTAGAAACAATAGCTCGTTACACGATAACAACTCAGTATCTCTAATTCGACTGACCAGATAGTGTCACAGAAATGGTGATGGTGCCAATACCAAAGAAAACTAATGTCACTAAATGTATGGAATGTATTACAAAAAGTTGACTAACTCATTTGACAAAAATTTGTCTAAGAATATTGAATAAATATTGGCAATCTAAAGTTGAGAAACAACTGGTTGTAGAACAGTTCAACTTCAGAAGGTGCAAAATTATGAGCTATCCAATTACATTGTTACAAATAATTGGGGCAAAATACGTAGAAAAAGGTCAGGGAATCTGTACAGCTTTTGTTGACGTGGAAAAACCATTGTGAGAATTTGGCGGACTAAACTTTTGGTTTTCCTGAAGCAAATTGGAGTCAACTGAAAAGAAAGGAGGCTAATAAGCAATCTATATATGACGCAAGTAAAAGTAAGTAATGCTGTAAGAGATTTTTTAATCATGCCGCAAGCATCAAAAACTGCATATAACGACAAATAGCGGATGAAATTCATAAAGATAAAATTTGTAAAACTTAAAATTGTGTACCAATGTACATGTAACATATAATATTGTATAGGGCTAAGACATTTTTAACCGAAAGCTGGACACATCTAGCACAGTTGGAGGTAACCTTCAAAAGCTCCTCAACAGTGAAGATGCTTGGACATAGTTCGCACTGCATAAGGTGGGTAAAAGTCTGCTCATGGCCACAATAGCAGTGGTTTACGTTGGTTTCTTGCAGTCTTTTCAAAGCTCTTCACAAGCCCACTCATTTATATGTCCTGGGCAAAGTTCTTCCCTTGATACTGACCATTCTTGCATTTTTTTCTGGCCACATTTCTACTCTGGCTTCTTGTGATGTATTGCTGAGATTTTCTGTGTGTGCAGGAAACTCATCAATTTAAGCCTATAATGGTATCAGAAAAGAGAGTGGACCATAAGTGTAAATGATTGTTTTTTCCTTCTTCACATCTGACATTAGTGGGAGTGATACCGGCAATGCAGTATGCTTGTCAGTTGGTGTTGGTCTAAAACAGCCTACGGTGATGCAACATGACTCATTGAGTAGTATGTCCACTTGTTTGGCATGATTGGAGTTATACCGCACAGGATATGTGTATGCAGCTTAGTAGTGCAAGGCTAAAGCTGTCGTCCTTGCTGTCCTAGGTTGTGCACCCCATGTAGTCGGACAAAACTATTATACCAAACACGAGCAGAAAAATGGGAGGTATACAACCAGCATCAAATGGTAAAAAAGGTTCAATCACCCATTATATCATCAAGCCTGAGATGATTGTATGCCAACAGAATGGGAGATGTTAGTTCAGTACCTACTCAGAACTATGTTGCCAGGTGATACAACAATGGAAGACACGGAGTACCATCAGCATCTTCGCTCTGAATTACTAGAGCAGCATGTGAATAGTAGTGTTGTGATTCCTTACCCAGGAGGAAGTGAGGCTGGCAGTGATGAAGTTAAAGAAGAAGAAAGCACCAGGGCCTGACACATTATGGCAGAAGTGTTGCACCGGATATTAGACCTAGTTGTACCATATATAACAGAGTTATTAAACATATGTTTCTTACAGGGATGGGTGCTCAGGATCTGGAAAAATTGCATATCATTGTACTAAAAAAAGAGGAAGAGAAAGCATTAAGAGAACCAAAATCTTACAGACAATTTATTTGGTAAATGCTCTAGGCAAAGTACAGGAAAAACTCTTCTGTTATACTACCTGGCCATGGAAGTTTTCAGCTGCAATAAGAATGTGCTACGATACAACCTTAATTATTATTTTGGGCTGCAGGTCGAGTGTTTGGGCTCATGGAGATAAGGACAGCATGGACTCTATGGCAAGCACAGAGAAGTTTACTCCAATGCCTGACAGGCACGTAAGCCATAAGAGAGGTGTGCACAGTTCAAAATGGTTCAAATGGCTCTGAGCACTATGGGACTTAACTTCTGAGGTCATCAGTCCCCTAGAACTTAGAACTACTTAAACCTAACTAACCTAAGAACATCACACACATCCATGCCCGAGGCAAGATTCCAACCTGCGACCGTAGCGGTCGTGCGGTTCCGGACTGTACTAGAACTGCTCGGCCACCTGGCCGGCGGCGTGCACAGTATTGGCTCAAAAGAGGTGAGTATGAAAAGGTAAAAGAAAATACTGAGGACAAGAGCCACATTGAATAAGGAGATAATGGCAAGTATTGATAAAGAATGTCAAGGAATCTGGGAGTGGGTAGAGACAGGGAGGAGAACTTACCAGTTATTTCCTTCTGACCAATACTCTAGCTGTCGGGGTTTGGCCCCTGTCTGAGCTCCTTACTGGAAATATAAGAACGCACCACAGACAGTTGTAAATGTGAAACAGTCACACCTCGGACACATCATCTGAGGCTGTCCCAGTAGACAAGATGTTACAGACCAGGATAGGAATGTCTTTGGTAACACAGCAGTCTGTAACATAATAAGGAATGAGGAACTGTGGCATAAGCTGAACTCACTGATAGTTGAAATATCAGCTTATGAACTGCAAGCCTTCATTGCTGAGAGACAAGTAGGAGGAGGCCATACATCATGACAATGAGACCCACCATGGCAGATCATCCACATACATCTGCCTTCTGTAAGTAGTGAGGAGATAAGCCTCAGGGAGGACCAAAAAGGATTCCCTGAGACCCTAACAGCCATCTTCCAATTTCTACCCCCTGGGTGGCCCAGTATTACATCCCCTGTGAAACCTGAGTTGTGCTTTAGTGTGTTGGGGGCTAACTATTGAGACAAATGAGAAATGTAGCTTGGTTGTGGTACCAAGTACAGTAGTGTAGTGTAGTTTAGTGTAACGCTGTATAATTTAGTGTTCTATTTTAGTGTTGTCCAGAATTACAAATTATACAATTTATGATTCTGCAGTGCAGTTTAGTAGAGTAGCATAGCATGTGTTTTCTCGGTTCCGGATGGAGGTATACATCTACATCTACATGGTTACTCTGCAATTCATACTTAAATGCCTGATAAAGGGTTCATCAAAACACTTTCATACTACTTGTCTACCATTCCACTCTCAAATGGTGCGTGGGAAAAAGGAACACCTAAATCTTCCCGTTCGAGCTCTGATTTCTCTTACTTTATTATGATGATCATTTCTCCTTACGTAAGTGGGTGTCAACAAAATATTTTCACATTCGGAAGAGAAAGTTGGTGATTGAAATTTCGTAAATAGATCTGGCCGCAAAGAAAACCGCCTTTGTTTCAGTGACTGCCACCCCAACTCGCGTATTATATCAGTGACACCCTCACCCCTATTGCACGATAACACAAAACGAGCTGCCCTTCTTTGCACTTTTTCGATGTCGTCTATCAATCCCATCTGGTAAGGATCCCACACTGTGCAGCAATATTCCAGCAAAGGACAGACAGGTGTAATGTAGCCTGTCTCTTTAGTGGGATTGTCGCATCTTCTAAGTGTTCTGCCAACAAAGCACAGTCTTTTTTCCCCCTTCCCCACAATATTATGTATGTGGTCTTTACAATTTAAGTTGCTCGTAATTGTAATTCCTAGGCATTTAGTCGAATTGACAACCCTTAGATTTGTGCAATTTATCACATACCCAAAATTTATCGGATTTCTTTTAGTACCCATGTGGATGACCTCACACTTTTCTTTGTTTAGTGCCAATTGCCACTTTTTGCACCATACAGAAATTCTCTCTAGATCATTTTGTAATTGGAATTGATTGTCTGATGATTTTACTAGACGGTAAATTACAGCATCATCTGCAAACAATCTAAGGGGGCTGCTCAGATTATCACTGAGATCATTTATGTAAATGAGTAACAGCAGAGGGCCTATGACAGTACCTTGTGGAATGCCAGATATCACTTTTATCCTACTCGAAGATTTACCATCTATCACTACGAACTGTGACCTCTGTGAGAGGAAATCACGAATCCAGTCACACAACTAAGACGATACTCCATATGCACGCAATTTGATTAATAGTCGCTTGTGAGGAATGGTATCAAAAGCCTTCCGGAAATCTAGGAATATGGACTCTATCTGAGATCCCTTGCCAACAGCACTCATTACTTCATGGGAATAAAGAGCTAGCTGCGTTGCACAAGAATGATATTTTCTGAACCTGTGTTGGTGACATATCAGTCATTTACTTCAAGATGATTCATAATGTTAGGGTACAATATATGCTCCAAAATCCTACTGCAAATTGAGGTCAGTGATATGGGTCTGTAATTCAATGGGTTACTCCTATTTCCTTTCTTGAATATTGGTGTGACCTGTGCTATTTTCCAGTCTTTAGGAACAGACCTTTCGTCAAGTGAACGGTTGTATATGATTGCTAAGAAAGGCACTATAAGGCACTATTTTATCTGCACACTCTGAAAGGAACCTGATTGGTATATGACCTGGACTGGAAGACTTGCCTTTCTTAAGTGACTTGAGCTGTTTCGCAACACCTAAGATATCTATTTTTATGTCACTCATGCTTACATCTTTTCTGATTTCGAATTCTAGAATATTTACTTCATCTTCTTTCGTGAAGGAATTATGGAAAACTGTATTTAGTAACTCTGCTTTAGAGGCACCATCATCGGTAACATTTCCATCGCTATCGCGCAGTGACAGTATTGACTTTTTTGCCACTGATCTACTTTACATATGACCAGAATCTCTTTGAGTTTTCTACCATATTTTGAGACTACCATATTTTGAGACAATGTTTCATTGTGGAAACTATTAAAATCATCTCGCATTGACGTCTGCACTAAATTTATGTGTGTGCCAAGTGGACAAAGAGTTGTAAGTAGAATTCTTCTATTCTCTTTTGTTATAAATTATTTTTAAAAATGTGCATCCTCCCCCTCCCAAACCATAATGTATAGTTATTCTAACACGTTTGAAATTATGTTAAAATATTATGTGCTGTATTCATGCCAATTAATGTGCAACATTTGGTCTCTTCTATTATTTTGATAATACTAAAGGAAAATTGCAAATAAATAATACCCGTGTAGTGCCTGCTAGTTTGTGCATGTTGTTGATTCTAGCAACTACTTTATGCACTGTGTTCATACAATGTTTCCTGTAAGTGATTGCTTTATTTATTATTACACCCAAGTGTTTTGTGGTAGCACAATGCCGTAGAAGTATTCCGTCTCTGCTACTTGTAGTGTTATTGATGGCTGTCTGTTCCTTAGGTGAAAAACATGGGTTTGGATCTTTGAGGGGTTAGGTTTGAGGTTGTTTTTCTTGTGTTAGACAGCCAGTTGTTCAAGGGCTTCTGATAGTTTCTTTCCATTGGTCTCAAACTTGTTTGCAGAGGCTGCAGTGGCACAGTCATCTGTATGTATAAAACTTTGAGTGCCTTCTGGGAGTGGCTGGTCATTGGTATAAATAAGTACTGAAAAACAATAGAGCCAGGAAGCCATTCTTTTGTGTTCTCCACCAGCTTCTTTGCCACTGAAAATTGATAAAGAATCTTTTATTTTGGTGAAAAGTTCCAGTCATTTGTCTCGTGTTATAATCTTTGCTTGGTGCGTACACTTTCCAAAATAGTAATTGGTGGTTGACTGCATTATAAGCAGTTGATAAATTTAACTGAGGCCCAGCACTTCTTCTTTCCACAAATCCATCTTCGCTGTTGATTGGCGACTCCATGGAGTGCTGTGTGCACAACGACCATATATGTTAAATTAAAAGGAAAGTCAGCGTTGGTCGTAATATTGATGTTTTATTGATAGCAGAATCGATTTTTGATCACATAGTGATCATCTTCGGTGCTGTACACATTAAACTCAGACACTGGTATCAAGTTATCAATAACCAAAACTGAGAAGCAATCACGATCAATTGTGATCATCTTCGGTGCTGTACACATTAAAATCAGACACTGGTATCAAGTTATCAATAACCAAAACTGAGAAGCGACCAACGCATCTTCACTGTGTTGTGTTAGTTTCAGTACCTGCAGTATGCAACATTTACCAATTATGAAGCTGGCGTATTGCGGGATTGGCAGAGTCTCCATCACTTCTGTGAGGCTGAATATCGTCCTTTCAAGAATTTTATAAAGATGATATAGCAATAAATCTGGCCTATTGCTGTTAAGAACATATGGTTCTTTGCCATGTTTTAAAATAGCTGTGACCCGGAAATTCCTCCAGATCCAGATCTTTGGCATTTTGCAGAACATCAAGCAGTTATTCACTAAAGTGAGAAAACGTTTTTGGCCATGGGTCCACAATTTTTTATCTTATCCAGCCATATGGCAGCCTTGCACATTTTGCACTTATTGATTGCCTAATATGGTCTGTCATACTGAATAACTTCAATATTTCATTTTTCTCATGTGTGGCCTCATTCTGTTCTGCTGTTTTTTATGTTTGTGTTGCGTTTATCGAGAGGCCTTCCATTTTTGAGCAGCTGATGTGCAGTTTGATCTGATTTTCCATGAGTATGTTTTGTTGTTGCTGTGGGGTCTCTGGCTAGGCAGTTGAGAATTCTTACACGTATTGTAGCTGCTTTGATCCATACCTATTTCTTCCATTAACCTGACAGATTCTTTTTTGCATTGGATATTGATGAAATGAAGAAATATGCATGTGCAAGAGCTTCTGCTCCAGAGTTCCATTTGAAAAGAGTGTAATATTGGTCCAAGAGTGCAGTTGTGTCGGAGCAGGCCCTTTTATGTAGTTAGAACAACATCCTCCCATAATGGGTGGTCTAATGCAAGCCCCAATGGTGTTTGTGAAGCGATCATATTCTTCTGGGACTGCACTGATCATTATCAACAGCCAATCAAACCTGTCTCACTTAGCCTTCCGAAAATTGTGTCACCTCCTAAACTGTGCTTTTTGTGGTTGGATAGCTGGTAGTATTTGGAACATTATTAGTCAGTGCTGTGAGTTTGGAATTGGACAGACTGATCTGAAACAATGCTAAGCTGCCTTCTCACTCACGAAAAGGAGGTCAAGACTGTTTCTGCAGTACCTCTTTCTGCTGTTGAACATCAGAAGCTTGTTGTGAATAAGTGGCAGTCAGCTGGATTCTACCCATTTCAGGACAGCTTCACCATGTTAATCCTCCTTTGCATAACCCCACATGTTGGTTACTGTCAAAGTCACCAATGATGAAGAGTGCTTTTTGTTTAACAACGTTTCCTGGCAATTTAGAGCTGAAATTCTGTTTTGGAGGCTTATACACTGAAGTCAGCATGTCCGTGAACTCGACCATGATGTCAGTTCTATTCCCCTCAGTGCTGCATATGTCATCTTCCTGCAACTAATTTCATTTGTGGAACTTTGGGATGTCGGTCTATATGCTTTTCTTACACATGGAGTATGTCTGATTGATTGATGTAACTTGTGTAGCAGTTGTTCTTTGCAAGATGAAATACTTTCACTGTTCACAGAAATGATGGCCGAAACTGATTCTGATAAAAGCTTTTAGAATCGTTGAAAGGCATTTCAAATCACTGTACTAACTGTGATGCTTCTGGTTGGAGAGAATTAGCCGGCTATAGCTGTTCTCCAGGGGATTTCCTGAGTGTAGTGGTACATTCTAGAAGGAGGCTTCTCTCATGTTACCCAGGATGGGAGATGTGGTGACAGAAGAAATTAGAATTGGGAGATAGGTTAGATGAAGCTGTTTGTTGCTTTTCACATATCCTTTTAAATGATTTAGTTAAAAACTGCTTCCAACAAAAGAATGGCGTGACAATAGAGGAAATGTTAATTACATGTATAAGATTTGCTAATGACATTTTATTGATAAGTGGAAATGAAAAGGCAACTAAGAATATAATAAAAGAACTGAATGCCATCTCTGAGGAATATGGAATGAAAATAAAAGTGAAAAGACCTAGCCAATGGTTTTCAGGAGGCAGCCAAATAAGATATAGAGTGAAAAATTGTGATGAGTTATTAGAACAAGTTGATAACTTCAGGTATCTAGAATGCAAAGTAAGCAGTGAGATCACATGACATCAAGAAACAAAAATAAGGGTAGCTATTGCAAAAGTAGTGTTTTATAGGTGGAGTATATTTTCTGTGCTCCATTAAATAAACAGTTCAGGGAAAGATTAATGAAGTGTTCTGTATAGAGTGTTGCCCTGTATGGTGCTGAATCATGTACACTGATGGGTGGAGGAGAAATGCTTAAAAGGCTTTTGAGATGTGGAGTTTGAGAAGAATAGAAGTTGTCAATGGATAGATAAAATAAAAAATGAAATGATTTAAAAAATGAAGGTGGATGAGAAAATACAGATGCAAACAGTTAAGAGGAGGAAATGAATTTTGCTGGGTTATTGGATGAGGAGACATTGATGGTGGAAAATGGGAGGACCTGCTTGGTAAAAGTGCATTTCTAGTGTCCACATCTATTGCGCTGCATGATGATGTTGATAACAACCTGCATGATGAATATAGGAACTGGATATGATGAATCATGAGTCAGTTGTTGGTAGCCAGTTAGAATGCTCGTTCTTGATCTCCTGTTGTTCTTAAATAAAGTTAGCTGATGTTTTGTTATATTAGGTTAGAATTTTCACCAAAATTGGAAACAGGACATACAAGTAGGTTACTGCAATGGAAATACTGTGTGGCTAGGGCCGTCCCGGTGGTTAGACCATTCGCCTGGTGCAAGTCTTTCGAGTTGATGCCACTTTGGCGACTTACGTGTCGATGGGGATGAAATGATGATGATAAGGACAACACAACACCCAGTCCTTGAGTGGAGGAAATCTCCGACCCAGCCGGGAATCAAACCCGGGCCGGTAGGTATGACATTCTGTTGCGCTGACCACTCAGCTACCAGGGGTGGACACTGCAATCATGAATGTATATCTTGGGCTTCACTACATGTCAGTCTACTATAGCAATTGCATTTCTGTATTGAGATTTTTTGGGTTTAACTAACTCACAAGCAAACTATCACATTCCAACCAAACCAAGGCCTTGACTGTGTTACTGGTCTCTCTGAAGCACACTCAGTTTTCTTTCTGCTCTCCACATGAAAAACAAATGTAATCGATTTGTATCTTATGCTGAAAGAAATTGTGAGATTCAGTGATTCTACTGTATACTATTATCCAATTGGCAAACAACACAAGAACAGTAAAGACCGAAGGTGCACTTTTAACCACGTGCTTTATGGGCAGAACACTATTGTTATCACCACCACCACCACCACCACCACCACCATCATCAACAACACCACATATGCTAATCATTCTCTCTATGTTACTCTGCTTCCAATGTCCCTATAATGGTGTACATGCGGGAGCATTAGTTTATCCTACATGCTGCTCTGTTCAGTCTGCCATACTCTTCTGATTGCCCTTCATTGCTCTGCTATAAGGATGTGAAAATCAAGACTATCAAAATATTGAGTTTTGGAGCATTTATTGTATAAAGAAATGAAAGCTTTTCGTTCAGTAATACAATTTTTCATTCTTGCCTGACTGCTTAGTTTTGATTTCAGATTTTTAATAACTGATAAAAGAAAGCTGTTGCAAAATGTGTCACTAATTGAAATGTACAGCTCCAAATTAAATGTCTTTCATCACATAGTAAACGTGTTCAGCACGTCCACATTTGCTGAACAAATTATTATAACTTTCATTATCATTTTTGCATATTCTGAATTTTAACTATGGCTTTGTGCATGATATTCAAGACAGTTATGTAACTTTATTAATATTTTTAATGATAACTATAACATGCAGAGTTTTCATGAAATTCACTTTTTTTCCAGATGTGGCTCATATCAAAATAGGCAATGTCTCCAAGCCATTGAGGCCAGCAAAATTAAAGCAGTATGTTCCAGTTAAATACTGTAAGTAGTAATTGAAAGTAAACATATCTGCGTGAGCTTAAATAGAGATATTTTTGTATGCTAGAAAGAGGGAAAAAATATAGACAAAAATCAACATGTTAATTCATAAATAATTAGAATTAGGAAATTAAGATCAGAGCTGAAAACTCATGCTGTTTTAACCATAAGTGTCATAACTGCACAATATAACTATATTAATATTGGCATTGTAACAAAATTATATTGGCATTATAACATCATAGAGAGAAAGCAACAAAAGTCAGGTTTTCAAAAGCAAATACTCTTTCTTCAGTCTGATAGACAATAAGGAAGATAGGTTCTGTGTAAATATTACAAAATGGCAGATTAAATTATAAATAACTCGCATAGAAATATGGAAAAAAGTTCTTTTGGTGGTGAGTGTCTACCAGTGAAGTGGGTGACAGGAGATTCCCGGAAAATGGTACTCTTGTTTTTTCTTCTTCGTTAGCATTTCAAGAGAGTACACTGCGGTCTACTGCCATTCCGCACTGTGAATTTCCATGAAAACTTGTGCCCTGCTGGCAGGGACAGTGTCTTAGGCCAGATCCGTATTGGAGCCCTCCCCCACCTCATCATCCCCTCCACCAGTCCATTAACTTTTTTTTTATATTTATAATTTTTGTATACTTTTTGTTCCCCTGCAAAATTAAGATTCCATGTTACAATGAATTTACTTAAAAGAAATGTATCATGCAGTCCATATGCATATTCACTGCCAAAATTTTTACATGTATGACAATGCCCTTTTTTTGTTCAGTAGTTTGCTACTGATTTCGAGCAACACTTGGATTCTTCATGATGCTCATCATATTGAATGAAATGTAGCTGACTTGTGCAGTGATGACAACTGACAATAAAAACAATGTCCACTTGCACACAAATTGAAGTGAAGAATGGCTATACAGTAGTTGTGGCCAGAGTCATTAACAACCTTTCAACTGAACTCAGCAATGAGCCAAACATTTTCACAAGATGAAGAAACTGCAACAGTTCCTGAGGCAGTACTGTTTGATTATTTACAACCAGTTTCAGAATAATGTAATTCCATCTTCTACACCTACATCAATACTCCACATGCCACCCGACAGCGTGTGGTGGAGGATACTTCTGTTGCTGCTAACTGATCTCCCTTTCTTTATTCCGCTTGTGAATGGCATGTGGAAAGAATGATTGTCAGTATGCCTCTGTGTTATTTCCAATTTCTGGAATTTATTCATCTCGGTCTTTTCGAGAGATTTATGTGGGAGGAAATAATATGTTGTTTGGCTGTTCCTGGAAAGTACTCTCTCAAAATTTCAATAGTAAAACTCTCAGTGGTGCACAACGTCTGTCTTGTAGCTTCTGCCACTGATGTTTGTTGAGCATCTCTTAACACACTCACACTCACTCTCACTAAATAATTCCGTGACAAAACCCACTGCTCTTCATTGGATCTTCTCTATCTCTTCTGTCAATTCTACTTAGTAACAGTCCCAGATTGATGAACAGTACTTAAGAATCGATCGAACAAATATCTGGTAAACAACTTCTTTCGAGCTTGACGTACATTTCTTCGAGATTCTTCCTATGAATCTTTGTCTGGCACCTGCTTTTCCTGCTGTTTGTTTTATGTGGTGATTCCACTTAAAGTCGCTCTGGATACTTACTCAGAGGTATTTTATGGTATATACTTTTTTGAGCAATTTGTCATCAGTGGAGTAGTTGCAAAGTAGTGGATTTCCTTCCTGTGTATAGGCAATATGCTACATTTACTTACATTCATGGTCAACTGCTGGGACTGCACTATTCATCAATCACCTGTAGGTCATTTTGCTAATTGATACTGTCTTCTGGCAGTGCTACTTTCTTATAGACAACCACACCATCTGTGAATAGTCTTAGAGAGCTTCTGACACTTTTTAGTTGATCATTTATGTATACTGTAAACCGTAACGGCCCTATCACGCTTGAATGGGATACTCAAGAAATTACCTTTACATCTGTCAGTTTTGTCCTATTATGAGTGATGTGTTGAGTTCTTTCTGCAAGGAAATCCTGAATCCAATTGCAAATCTGGTCCGATATTCAGTAAACTCATAGTTTTTTTACTAGACAGCAGTGTGGGACAATGTCAGATGACTTTCTGAAGTCAAGGAACATGGCATCACCCTCAGCACTGTTGTTTAAATTGCTATGGATCTTGTGGGGGAACAGAGCGCTGCAGAGTTTCGCAAGATCTTCATTTGTGGTCTCCGTGTTGATTTTTATTTTTATAGAGGAGTTTTTCGGTTTACAAAAAATGACCCATTTTCTTGAGCGTAAAACATGTATAATTCTAAAACAGACTGACAACAATGATATAGGCCTATAATTGTGTGCATCTGTCCTGTGACCTTTCTTGAAAATGGAAATGACCTGCAATTTTTTTCAGTCACTAGGTACCCTTTGTTGCTCCAGCGTACTATGATAAAGTGCCGCTAGAAGGGGAACAGGTTCATTCACATAATCTTGTAGAATTTTACAGGTATCTCATCTAGTCCTGATGCCTTTCCATTATTAAGTGATAGCAGTTGCTTTTCTAGTCCATGATCAGATTAGATGAGAAATGATTGAAAGGAGAGACCATATTAATGATTTTCTGCAGTGAAACAATTTCAGAAGACCAAATTCAGTATTTTGGCCACCTGCCTGTTATCTTCTGTTTCAATACCTTTATGGTCATTGAGTGGCTGAAAAGATGATTTCAGCCCGCTTACTGATTTTACAGAAGACCAAAACCTATTGGGTTTTTAGTCAGATTGGTTGACAGAAATATACTTTCAAAGTCATTGACTGGTTCTCTCATTGATATTCTTATGCTCATTTTCACTTTGTTCACCTTTTGTTTGTCTGCTACATTTTGACTTCTTGAACCTGTGGTGGTGCTCTTTTTGTTTCCATAGCAATTTTCAAACACAGCTATTAAACCGAGGTGGGTCTTTCTCATAAGGCTTACTTGGAACATGCTTGTCTGAGGCATGTTGAATGATACTTTTGAAATTTTTGCATTTATGCTCCACATCTTTGTGTTCAGCATTGAATATTTGTTGCTGGCTACTTAGATGCCCTGCAGTTTGTATCCAGTCACTCTTGCTGTGCATGAATATTTTCCTACCTTTCTTGACATTCCTTGTAGTACCTGTACTGATAGTTGATATCATTGCCTTATCATCTCTGATACCTTCCTTTCATTAACTGATTTGATAAGTTCAGGTCTGCTGGTAGCTAGGAGGTCTATGACATTTCTTTCTTGATTTGGTTCTCTAATTATCTGCTCTACGTAAATTTTGGATGAGACATTCAGAATAATGTTTCTAGCACCAGTTATGACCCTCCCAGTCTGTACCTGGCAAGTTTGAAGTCACTCTCTATTAAAACAGCGTGATCAGGAAAGTTATTAACAATATTCTGCAAGTTCTCTCTGAAGTGCTCTACCACTACAGCTCCTGACCCAGGCAGTCTATAAAAGCATCTAATTACAATTTTTGGCCGACCTTTGATGCTTAATTTCACTAATACTTCTTCTGCCATACAATAAAGCATAAAAGAACTAAGGCTGTCTTCTACCCTATTTTGTCTGTGGAATGGAAGTTCCATGTCCTCATTTATAAACTAAGATCCCAATGGCAACAACTATCTTGCTTGTCTGACTGTACTAACAGGATTTTTCCTGTTAATATGGCCAGACGAGCAAGATGGTGGTTGCTATTGGAATCCTGTGTTCCCTATTTTATAAACTGGGACACTGAACTTTTGTTCCACATACAACTTAAGGTGGAAGACAACCTTATTTGTGGTAAACCTTATTGTATGCAGGAAGATAAAATTAAGTTATTCTAAAACTGGTCATTAACAATAGAATAGTATTGGTTCAACAACTGTTGCACTTTTCTTTATTTTGTGGAAATGGAAATGTGCAGTTGCGGTGCCCTACAAAAAGAACTCTGTAATGAACCAGACACTAGCTGGCTACAAGTTTGCGTTCTATATTTTCCAGTTTTTTGCAAGATTTTATTTTTATTTTTTTAATTTGTGAGTGTGAATGTGTCAAAATCTATGCCTGATGGTTGGTCAAACTACTTAGAAATACCACCTATGGTATCTTATGCATGTTCAGTAGCCTCACTAATAAGCCTATGGATATTATAGCTAATTCCTTATAATTTATGCCCTCTGTTGTGTGAAATGTGCTATCTAGACACTTCTGAATTTTGGATTTATGCTTTGTAGGTCACTGTTGGGCATATTATCTGTAACTGTTTTCTGAAATTATGATGCTACTGGTGGATGGTCATTGGGCCTAAAGCGCACAAACAGGTGGAACACTATGCAGTGTCACAGAATTGACACTGGCAGAGCACAAGTCATGAGGCATATTTGCAGTCTAACTTCACTATCCAGTTGTTTGAACACAAACATATTATTTGACTTTTGCAAGTGTGTTTTCATTTTTGTAGATGATTTAATTTGTAATAATAACCCAAAATGTACAGTATTGGCCCAAAAATACGCCACCACTGCGTTTAAGCTGCACCCCAAAATTTCGATGAAGAAATAAAAGTAACAAAATATTTTGCACAAAAATAAGCTGTACATTGACTGAGAGGAGAAAAAGTATCAGAAATTTATTTATACTTATATGTAAGTTGTAGGTATGTACTGTAAACATTTCTTTCATCATTTTATACAATATATTGGCGACATATTTTGTCTTTCTTACTCTCGGCACCATCAGTACCACTATTCATTACTTCACTGTCACACTGTGACAAGATCTGTCTTTTACGCAAGTTCATCTTTTACTTCAGCTGTTAGAGATTCCATAATAGCATCCAAAGCTGACAAGGCTCTCTTAGCAAGCAGTGCTCCAGGTCTGTGAGATTCCAAAGAGTAGACAACCTGTCTACCATCAGCTGTGTTATTGCTTGCCCTTTTCTTGGTAGCGAATCACTAACACCATAGGAAAGTTTTGTTTGGGTGTGGTGTTTCTCTTTGGAATGAGATAAGGGACTAACTTTCCCCCATCAGGTGTAACAGCTAACATCACAGTTGTTCTTCATTCCCACTTTCCCTCAGTGATATACTTTTTGCCCCTTTCATGTCTACTGTTGTATTGCTTGACATGTCAAAAAATACTGGTGTCTCGTCAGCATTGCCAAAATGATGAAAAAGGTATGAGTGACACTTTCGCAACTGGGTGATGTAACACTGGAAGTTGACTTGCTTCTCCTTGAAATATGGTGGCATTCTTTGTGCTAGTGTGGCACTTCGTCGGAGAGGCCATTTTTCCGCATAAGTCAACAACACCAATCAATACTTGGCCAAAATTCTTCTTGTGGTGTGTTTAAGATTTTTGCAATTTCCAAGGCCTTCAGTTGTGTAATTTATCAAGAGATGCGCATCCCATATTTCCTCTTGTCTTGCACATGGGAAAGAACGATTACTTCAAGTTCCACATACTTGCCATATTTCGGTCTCCTAAACGATTTTCTCATTGAGACAACCGTCTTCCATTTTTCTTCTGAAACAATCCAACGTTGCACGTTACATTTGTCCAGTCCATATGTATTTCCTGCCTTTCTGTTGGTTGCGGTTTTGTCATAACACACAACTGTAAGTTTGAAGCTTGCTTCATAACTATGCTGAATTCCTTGGCTTGATGATGCTTTTCACTCCGAATGGTAGTTGAAGTTCATATCATCGCTGTTCCAAATATGAGCAATATGGATTTGATACATTTCTACAGAATCTTATAAATAATGGATAGTTCCAACAGAGCATAGCAAGCTGCAAGTGTAATTAATGTTGCTTCATGCAACCTACACTTGGCATTTCATTTAGTGCTCAGCTGGTTTTGTTCACCGATAGTCAACAGCTTTTTCTGAAAATTCTGAGCAGATCTAAAAATGTTGCAAAGCTTTGGTGACACTATATTACCCAGTGCCTGAATGTCTCAACGTTGTTTGCTGTTTTGGAAACACCTTAAACAACACAAATTATGGATTATTAAAAGACACATTGACCTCCACAAACAACACAATATGTAGCACACGTGGATAAATAAAAGACGTATTTACCTCCACAAACAATGTAATATGGGAGTGCAGTCCCTAGGTATTTTGGTGTGAGCTAAAATGTACGTCATCTGGGAGTGGACAAATGTTTTTCAGTATCAGTCATGAAATTAATATCATGTCTAGGAAAGCACTGCAATCTCTACAATCATCTTTGGGTTAAGGAAAATTGTCTTTGACTTCAGGCTGAAGAAGTGTGATCAGTTCTACAATAGTTGTGCAATTGTGTCTGGTTTCAAAAATTACCATCTGGAGTTTGTCATTTGTCACTAGAAGGGAACATGTACATAGATGTAGCAGTGAAATTTCTTTATGTCTTTAAAACTCCATTATTTATTTTTTGAAGTGTGAATAATTTATTTTTATTTAGGAATGTACAATGGAGCAGAAGAAGTGTGGCATTGCAGGCAGTTAGAATGTCAGTAACCTTACAAGGCCTTGGTCTGATACGGAGATGTATTGATGGCCAAGACCAGTTGATTTCTTGCTGCTTAATAGGTTATTTATGGAATCAAATGAGGTTATGTTTCAGCATTGTGAATGAGTGAGGTGACACAGTGATTAACACATTGGACTTGTATATGGAAGAGTAGTAGTTCATAATACCATCCTCAAATTGCTGAAAGCAAATGGCAGGATGGCTCCTGTGAATAGGACACAGCAAGTCACCCTCCTCAAGCTATAAGGCTGCATTAGCACGGTAGTATTGCTGAAGAAGACTAAGACAGATAGTCTTCGTGTTGATTAACTATATGAAGTCAGTATTGATTTAAAAATAGCACCCAACTATATCGAGTGGTCTGTGATTCAAATTTAACTGATGACAGAGCACTGATTTCATTTTCTTTCTTTCACAGTAGAGGAAAATGTTCCACAGGACATGCTTGCACACCTCCGGTGGATGCTGCAGAAGGATCTTTTGGGCCAAGATATATTTTTGATTGGTCGTCCAGGTCCTCTCCGTAGACAGCTTGCGATGCGTTACCTTGAAATGACATCTCGTGAATTGGAATATGTTGCTCTCTCTCGGGACACAACAGAGGCTGATCTGAAGCAACGCAGAGAAATCAGAAGTGGCACTGCCCACTATTTTGATCAGGTGGGCTGTTAGATAAAGCTGAAATTTTTATACTTTTATTGCATTTACATGGTTCTGAAAATGTGTTAGAAATTCTGCCCATGAAAAACAACATTCTAATTGATGTGATGATAAAATGTATCTAATATGTTCTCTGTTAACTTTCTGTCCTTATTTTTGAGTACTGTAGAAGTTCAGTGTATATGTATAAACTGGGCATTTTCAAATTAAATTGATTGTGTTGTATGTTCTTGTTTTCTCATAAGAAAGAGTTATTGGCCTTCCATTCTTGTGTGCCTATGCAAATCTCATAAACTCATGCAGAACTACAAAATCAAACAATACAGTACACTATTTTTGATCATATTGAATAGTTTTTTAAATATACACTAAAAAACAAAAAAAAGTTTTGGAATTGATTATGTGTTTATTTTTCATTGTCAGGTTTATGAAATTGTCAGTTATCTATGTACTTGAGGAAATGTTGTAGAAGTACTACACTTTAAAAAAAATATATTGTGAATGAGGTAATTTTCTTTTGTGTTTGCTCTTCTCTTAACAGAACTGCATAATGTGTGATAAATTTCTAATTATAGGGTGTTCAGAAATTCCCATTACAAACTTCTACTGCTTGCAGAGGGGAGTGACTGCATAAGATTTTGAATAGAAACCCATGTCCAGAACCATATTGTTTCTATGTTGCAGCTGTTTGAAAACATGAGTGCGAGGTAGATATGCAACAGGGTAGTTGTGGTTGGGGCTGCTTGTGTCGAATCGGATGATGTCATTTGACATTTGTCCTACCTCCCTGAATTGGTTTGAGCACCATTTATGTGTCTGTGAGTGTTATAGTAACACTGTTGAATACACATTTGCAGAATACACCGACATGATCCTTCCAAATGA
Organism: Schistocerca serialis cubense; assembly: GCF_023864345.2. Lineage (NCBI taxonomy): Eukaryota > Metazoa > Arthropoda > Insecta > Orthoptera > Acrididae > Schistocerca > Schistocerca serialis. The sequence continues at coordinate 420,063,386 of NC_064644.1, forward strand.
AGAAGCTCATGCTAATGGAAGAGCTGCTCATTGCCTTTATCAAGATCATTCTCCGCAGTGTTGGACTCCATCGCATACCCTTTTCATCAACAGCTTTGAGGAAGAATATCTTCCTGTCAGCAGACATGACTGTGGTGCTCCAAGGAGATGCCGCACTCCTGAATTGGAAGAGGCCATACTGCATCATGTTGAGGAGAACCTGTCGACAAGTACATGAGCAATTTGTTTGGCTAATAATGAATGGAACTTTAAAACAAATGATGTACTGGGTCATTCCTATTCAATTACTCGTAAAATTGGTTGCGTTTTCAAATGGTTGTAGCACGGAAATAGTATGTTTCTGGGACATGGGTTCCAATTCAAAATATTATCTACACTCCCCTCTACAAATCTTAGAAGTCTGTAATGTAAATTTCTGAACACACTGTATAACAGCAGCTTTTCTCATATATTCATCTCAGTTGCCTGAGGTAGTTCTGTCCAAATGATATATAATTTTTTCCACTCATTTCTGCACTGCAACGAGTTAATCTTTAACATTTGGCAGTTAATTTTAAAAATGTTCATTCTCTTATTAAAGGCATGTGTAATATGCATGCATCAAATACTGTAGGTATTCTTCCCTAGTACTTTATTTCTCTCATCGGTACTTGTATAAGAACAGTCTGTAGTATACAGTGTGTAAACAACAACTGTTTATGGTGTATCATGTTGGTGTAATGGACGCCAAGATAAAAAACTTTATTAGGACATTTGTGGTCCATCAAGCCATGAAGCAGCCTCAAATTGGCCTACAAAAGCCACCTAAACTACAGCACTTGCATGAAACCAGATGATTTTCAGTATGCTCTCGCTTTCTTATGCCACTGGCTTAGTTCTCCATTTCATTAACGGTATTAACTTAAACTCTCTATGCGGGTAATGAAAGGAAAAAAGTCTTTTGTAAACTTAATGCAAAAACTAATTAAATTTACAGTTTGGTCAAAGATTAACTTTTACAGGCACAGTTGTTTCATAGTAATAAGACAAGACAAACAAAAGATTTAATTGTTAATTTTATGATGTTAAAACTCACAATACTTCAAGGTAAAATTTACACAAACATCAATTTTACATTTTGTAAGTGTAAGAACAAGGAATTTTTAATATTCTGTGACGATTTTAGCCAAAATCTCTTGTGGCACACATCTGTTGTAGCTGAGTTGACTTTCATGGGCCAATTTGAAGCTGTTTGCTGGCTTGATTGACTACAAGTGTCCTGTACCGATTTGTCCACTGTAACTTCACCTACACCATTTTAGTATGTTGTATACAATTATTGTATAAACCCTGTATATTGCTTTATATCCTCTGTACATTATATGTTAACAAGTTTTAATTTAAGTTTTCTTTCCCCATGGCACATGGGTGTAAGTGTATGAATCAGTGTCCTATTTAACAGTTCAGCTTCAAATACACTCCTGGAAATGGAAAAAAGAACACATTGACACCGGTGTGTCAGACCCACCATACTTGCTCCGGACACTGCGAGAGGGCTGTACAAGCAATGATCACACGCACGGCACAGCGGACACACCAGGAACCGCGGTGTTGGCCGTCGAATGGCGCTAGCTGCGCAGCATTTGTGCACCGCCGCCGTCAGTGTCAGCCAGTTTGCCGTGGCATACGGAGCTCCATCGCAGTCTTTAACACTGGTAGCATGCCGCGACAGCGTGGACGTGAACCGTATGTGCAGTTGACGGACTTTGAGCGAGGGCGTATAGTGGGCATGCGGGAGGCCGGGTGGACGTACCGCCGAATTGCTCAACACGTGGGGCGTGAGGTCTCCACAGTACATCGATGTTGTCGCCAGTGGTCGGCGGAAGGTGCACGTGCCCGTCGACCTGGGACCGGACCGCAGCGACGCACGGATGCACGCCAAGACCGTAGGATCCTACGCAGTGCCGTAGGGGACCGCACCGCCACTTCCCAGCAAATTAGGGACACTGTTGCTCCTGGGGTATCGGCGAGGACCATTCGCAACCGTTTCCATGAAGCTGGGCTACGGTCCCGCACACCGTTAGGCCGTCTTCCGCTCACGCCCCAACATCGTGCAGCCCGCCTCCAGTGGTGTCGCGACAGGCGTGAATGGAGGGACGAATGGAGACGTGTCGTCTTCAGCGATGAGAGTCGCTTCTGCCTTGGTGCCAATGATGGTCGTATGCGTGTTTGGCGCCGTGCAGGTGAGCGCCACAATCAGGACTGCATACGACCGAGGCACACAGGGCCAACACCTGGCATCATAGTGTGGGGAGCGATCTCCTACACTGGCCGTACACCACTGGTGATCGTCGAGGGGACACTGAATAGTGCACGGTACATCCAAACCGTCATCGAACCCATCGTTCTACCATTCCTAGACCGGCAAGGGAACTTGCTGTTCCAACAGGACAATGCACGTCCGCATGTATCCCGTGCCACCCAACGTGCTCTAGAAGGTGTAAGTCAACTACCCTGGCCAGCAAGATCTCCGGATCTGTCCCCCATTGAGCATGTTTGGGACTGGATGAAGCGTCGTCTCACGCGGTCTGCACGTCCAGCACGAACGCTGGTCCAACTGAGGCGCCAGGTGGAGATGGCATGGCAAGCCGTTCCACAGGACTACATCCAGCATCTCTACGATCGTCTCCATGGGAGAATAGCAGCCTGCATTGCTGCGAAAGGTGGATATACACTGTACTAGTGCCGACATTGTGCATGCTCTGTTGCCTGTGTCTATGTGCCTGTGGTTCTGTCAGTGTGATCATGTGATGTATCTGACCCCAGGAATGTGTCAATAAAGTTTCCCCTTCCTGGGACAATGAATTCACGGTGTTCTTATTTCAATTTCCAGGAGTGTATCTTTCAGTACTTCATTAGAGTGCCTGTTTCAGAGTATTATTGTTCAACAAGTCATGTGTGGTTTATCTTTTAACCTGTATTTATCAGACTAGAAGGAGAAATTTGAAAAATATTACAGAAAAAATTATACACTATTAAATACAAAAGATAACTGAAGCATTTTAAATGAGTAGAGAAATTTGTGTATGAAGAGCATGCTTGCAACTGGACTTCCACATTGACAGTTTGGCCTGAGGTAGTAGGCTTTTACAATGTCTTTTGTCTAATGGAATTTGATATTTTGACAAAATTAACTGTCCTTTATCCTGAAGAAGTTGTAACTCGAACTCATCATTTCAAGTGTAATCTTCATGCCCTGTCATCAACAAAGTAAACTAACTGCAAATTTTTGTTTATTTGTGCAATGGACCTGTTGATTGATGACATTAACTCATCATCAGTAGAATAGAACAGATTATTTTTTTTTAATTTGTCTTTCAGTATTTTTCATACAATTGGCTTTGTCAAAGTTTACAGCAGTGTCAAGTTATGTACAATAATCAATTACGTATATAGAAAATAAAATAGAAAATAGCTACTAGCATCTTTAAGAACTAAAAGATTTCCTTTCTCGCTTGGGGGGGGGGGGGGGGGGTGAGTTTCTAGGTATTCTTCAGTTGAATAGTGTTCACTGTATTTTAGCCAAGTTTGTAATATGCTGGTACTGTATGGGCTGAATGTGGTACCTTATTGACAAATTTTATATGGTGTTGTGCACATGCACATCTTTTCTCATGTTGAACTTTTCCAGATTTTCTCTGCCGAGACATTTGAAGTGGTTTCAATGAAAAAATACACAAGCTAGGGTGCTGTACAGATAATTTGTGTGTTCTTCACTAGAGAGCTTTTGGTCTATGAGCTGTCCAAGTAGATTTAGTGATTTTTCATTTTTGTTTACCCTTAGATAAAAAATTATTTCTTCAGTTTTTGTTTGGTTTATGCACAGCTTGTTGGCATGACACCAGTCATTAGTTATTTGCATCATTTCTCTGGTGTTAGCTAGCACACTTTGTAAATTCTTGCATGTTGTTGTTAATGTCACATCATCAGCATATAGTATATTTCATGGTATACCATGTGAAAAGTCATTAATGTAGCAAATAAAAAGGAAAGGCCCAAGAACAGAGCCTTGGAGCATTCCTCTTTCTATTGGGTTTTTATTGGGAGTATTGCTGACCTCTGCTTATTTGTATAAATAAGCTGTAAGCTGTTGCTTAAATAAAATTTGAGTAAACTGAGTGATTTACTTTCTGTGCTATAATGTTCTAAATTTATGATGATTATCTCATATGATACTGAGTCAAATGCTTTGCTTAAATCAATAAGTGTTCCAGATCTTAATAGCCTTTTTCACACCCTTCATAAACATTATTCACCAAAGCATAACTGCTTTTTCAGTTGATAGATGAGACTTGAATCCAAACTGTTGCTCATTTAAAGTTTTGTTGCTTTCAAGATAGCTATGGATCTATTTATGTATATTGGGTTCAAATTAATGATATGGTTATAATAGAGGGAAACATTCCACGTAGGAAAAATATATCTAAAAACAAAGATGATGTGACTTACCAAATGAAAGTGCTGGCAGGTCGACAGACACACAAACGAACACAAACATACACACAAAATTCAAGCTTTCGCAACAAACTGTTGCCTCATCAGGAAAGAGGGAAGGAGAGGGAAAGACGAAAGGATGTGGGTTTTAAGGGAGAGGGTAAGGAGTCATTCCAATCCCGGGAGCGGAAAGACTTACCTTAGGGGGAAAAAAGGACGGGTATACACTCGCACACACACACATATCCATCCACACATATACAGACACAAGCAGACATATATCTGGATACTTCCCACTAACACCAACCTATCCAAACTTGCTGTTGCTTGTGTTAGCTAGCACACTTTGTAAATTCTTGCATGTTGTTGTTAATGTCACATCATCAGCATATAGTATATTTCATGGTATACTATATATATATATATATATATATATATATATATATATATATCCTCTGGAAACTACCCAGTAGATTTCGACAACCACCATATATAACTGCTCAAAATGTAAAATGCTGGAAAAGTATTAGTCTGGACAGGATTATCCAAGTTGTTTATAAAAGATTATGAATGTTGTACATGCAAATTTATCAATTTCCTTGCATGTGATATGCACTTCTTCTTGAGCTGTAATAGCAATGTTACACAAAAGCACAGAAAATGGGACAGTACACGCCCACATTTTTCAACCACGGTCATTGTGGCAGTGTTACATGCTATTCTGAGATCTGAATACATTAATTTACGCAACTACTGCTTGGTAGACATCTTCTTAAGTTTTTAACATACAGAGTTGCTCCATAGTATGGATGCCCAACAATTAAGTCTTGGCTGTAACTGAGATGATTCGATCATGGGCTTAAATTTAGTGTGTTTGTGACGGCTCACATTGATTGTCCTGCAGTAGCATTGTGGTGTAACAGATGTTGTCCTACATCTTAGTTTCTCTTTTGTCGTAGAGTGCAGTAAGAGCAGCCATTAAAGGACGAATACTTGTCTTGGAGGGCATTGAAAAAGCTGAGCGGAATGTTCTGCCTGTGCTGAACAATTTGCTGGAGAACAGGGAAATGCATCTTGAAGATGGACGATTCTTAATACCAGCAGATCGTTATGATAAGCTTCTTAAGGTAAAAGCATCATTTGAAAAACTCATTGGTGTTGTGGATAATGTAAATTTAATTATCATTAACAATACTACTAAACATGTAATTTCATTGACTTTTTTATGATAATAATTGACAAGGAGACATTCTCTAGCAAAGTTTTAGCCAGAAAGAAAGAAAAAAAAAAGGCCGTACATGTTCAAACTACATTTGCCACATATGGTTGCATCCTCCATAGGGATGTATGAAAATTGCTTGTGAAGAAATGCGGTGATGGACTCTTCCTTGAATCAGTCTATTTTCAGCGCAGTTTCAACACTGCAAATATTACTCTGGTACTTGTAAGCTAAGATGTAGCACTATTAATGATTCTGGTTTCATGGCTCTGGAACCATTGTGGAGATACTCCAACATTGCCTGCTCTGTCAGGTTTGGATTAATTATTCTTTTGTATTCTGTTAAATTATTTCATTGAGCTTAACATCAGTTATTGTGAAAAGAAATCAATTATTGTGAAAAGAAATCAATTCCTAGTTTTCATTCTGTGGCATCTTGCTAAGATGTATGGGCATTATATCTGATTATAGCCAGATATTATCTTATTTTGCATTTAATTATAGGAACACAGTCAGGAAGAGCTCGACCGTTGGCAGTTGGTGCGAGTGAGTGAAGACTTTCGTGTTGTAGCACTGGGTCTTCCTGTACCACGTTATGTTGGAAATCCTCTAGATCCACCTTTAAGATCACGTTTTCAGGCTAGAGATATAGGAAACCGCAGCTTCAAGGTATGAGCAGAGCAGCCTATACATATGTATCAATCTTTACTGTATCTTTGTAGTAAAGCTTTATTTTCTTTTATTGAATTAATTGCTGTCATATTAATTTAAACAATGGAATGAGTAAAATAATGTCACACTGTTTAGTGGAGACAATGATCAGTAGACAGACACATAAACCAGGTCTTTAACAATATTAGCCAGCTTAAAAAAAAAAAACCACACACACACACACACACACACACACACACACACACACACACACACACATGCACACACGGCTTTGGCTGAGGTAAACATTAAAGAGACAAGGGTAAGGAAGCTTCCCCAAGAGCTACTCAGAAAAGAGGATAGGAATATAATGAGCCATTTGGGCACTGGAATCACTGACAATAACTCTAGGTGACTAAATACCAGACTATTCCTCAGTAGTATGGTTACTAATTTAATGTGTGTTTATATGTACATGAATTTATTAAATGGAATTTTTTTCTTGGTAGGTTGGATTTTATCTGACAATACAAAAGCACAGAAAAAATATTTTTTTGTTATGTCTTGTAGCTTTGAATGTAGTACATTTGATGTTATTGGGTTGTGGCTCTGTGTTGGTGGCCTTCTGGGACTTAAGTATGCATGGAGTGTACCATATGTTTTGAACATCCTAGAAATGCTAAATTTTATATTTGTTTGTGTAACAGGGCACTTGCAGTCATGAGGTATTAAAAAAATGTCCAATAAAATAAGGTTGTGCAGGAAAAATTTAACAACATAATATATGTGAGGAAAAATGGTGTTATAAGATATTAGTCAAGAGAAAAAATTAGAAATGCTGAAGAGAATTTTCAGGCAACAGAGTTCTTGTTGGGCTCAATGTGGTTGCCATGAGAAATGAAGCCCTTCAGAATAAATACATGACATATTTAATACAATTTAACAAGTTTGAGAGTAGAATAACAGTCCAAAGATTAAAATGATCTGACTTCAGCTAGGATGTTGATATCCGTACCATTTTTATCAAAATGCATAAAGTATTTAATGTAGATCAGACTGTTTTTTGAAATAGTGCCCCATGGGAAATGGGCACCTGCAAACCAATGTCAGCTTTCATACAGGCAGGTGCAGGGTATATAGCCTAACTACCATGTGGCCATATTGCGTGGCATTCATGCCTTGTTGTGTTGCATGCGTGAGCTGTTTGCCCACCCCCGGCTCCAGGTGCTCGGCTGAGATGTACCGTCATATTAGCTATGGCCCAGCAGTCTGACTGCCCACAACTGATTTGTTTGCCCTCTTCTGTGTGGGCAATCGAGATATAACAACATGATGTAGATGTTATATATAAATCAAGTGTACTGATGTAGTCAGATTATCCCTAGAATAACAAGAATGATATAAAATAGAATTGTTTTTATAACAATAGTATGATGTACTAGTCTCTTATGTTTCCTTTTTATATTGTTTATTGGTTAGGTTTTTGTAATCCTATTACTGTAGATTATGCCTATGATTGGTTTTGAGGATAGAGTGTTAGTAATAATATTGATCATCATCTAATGTATTAACACACTTTAAATCCACAGGAGCAGCTGGAACACCTGAGATCACTGACATCTAATGTAGATCCAGCACAGATATCTCAACTTCTCTCCTGTTGTCATGCACTGCTCTCACAGGAATCTGCATCGCTTGGTCTGCCAGATTTCCCTGCAGACAACCTACCTGTTGCTGTGCGTCTCTTGGTATGTAGATTTCACAAAGTATCTTTCAAGTGTACCAGAAGGTCCTTCTCTGATACATTATTATTTTCGTAGTCAATCAGATAGCATGATGGTGCTTCAATAAGAATATACGTATTTCGAAAGCATATATTTATTAAACTGTAAGACATACAACTAACAGACTCGGGACCTTCAGTATATTAGGACATGTTTTTATAAAACAGGTATGCCTTGTCATATTTAAAGCACATCATTTCACATGTATATCAATAATACTTTGCATCATGGTCTATTTTATTGTTTTAAGCTGTAGACAGTTTGCTAGTTGTATTTTTTTTCCATATTTTGCTGCAGATCTGAGGATGGTCATTGCTGACCGCAGCCAATAGTCTGATGACCTACAAGTTTGTGACCATAGATGTGAAATAAAAGAAATTTTTTTATGTTTCTAATAACCTTTATGAAGATCTGAAAATAGCAACTTAGTTTTACTTATATTGGTTATCTACAATAAAATTTTTATAGCGATCTCGGCTAAGAAGTTCTTCTTCTTCTTCTACTAAGTAATGACAGATATAATTTCATCATGGACGTCAGTTTCATTTCGTTGTCATCAGATATCAAGACAAACTGGATGGTAATTGTGATAAAAACAACTGGTACAGAACAACACAGTCAATAAAACAGGCTCCAGCTCAGTGTTTGATTTAAAAGACAAGACTGAAAACTGGCAATATATACAAATGACAACAGACTCTGAGTGAGTTCAAAAATTTGGTAGCAGCATATACCACATGCCATGCCTGAGCATTAAGCTCCAGAGAAACTTTAGGGAGTGGTGATGGTGATGGTGGTGGTGAGGATGAGGATTTAAGCATTGGTCCATGGTAAATTAAAGTTGCTGTGGATCACTGCCATTTGTGTTGCTTCTCAGAGTGAACCACAGGACAGAAAGGCATCAATTTGTACCAGTATTGTATAGGAAGAAACTGCTGGATAGAGCACACGGTATGGTCAGTCCTGTTCACTATCGATATCTCCTAGCTTGTCGAGGGTGAAGATACTAGATCCCTCACCATGAAGTGGCCTAATTCTAATTGTTCGTCTATGGAGGGTGGGGGAGGTGTGAAGTCTTTTGCAGATCACTGCAGTGAGGCTTCTGCTGACAGTGGCCCTTCCTTCTAACCCCTGGACATGAAATGGAATTACTCAAAGAGTGTATGTTGCTGACATTACACTAATTGCATTCAGCAACTCTGTGCTGTGTTGGAGTGGCCCCAGCTATTAAGGCATCACTTTTAAGTGAGGAATATAGTAAGGAAAGTTCTGGCAGGATGTAAATAATTTAGGTGTAAAGGATACCACTCGTCAAATAGCAGAATTGGTGAATCTTCATGAAGAGTGCAAGCTAGGAATGCAAGAGGGAGGGGGTGGCAGGAGCACAGGTTAGGCACGTGACACATGGGTATTGGACCTGATGAGCTGTGGTGTGCATGGTAAAGATGATACAGAGACATAGATTGGGAGGGGATGACAGAACAGAGGAAGAGGAACTGTTACATAGAGGGGTATGGGGTCTGAGGGTGGGAGGATTATGTTGTACTGTAGCTTGTCAAAGAATTTCTTATGAAAACAAGAAAGTTTTCATTCAATTTTGTATGTGCCTTTTGATGAGTCAATGCCTCTGCTATTCGGTGAGTGGTCTCCTTTACTCCTAAATTATTTAAGAGGAGTTGCATGATTCATCTTCCAGTCCAGCTCTTATTTGGAGTAGAACTTTTCCCTGCAAGCTTCCTCCCACTGTTCTACCTTTACGTACATCTTCTTTTAGTGATACTGTTGGTTCACTGTTTTCCACAAGTTGTTTCTTGTGACAAAGTCACAGCTCTTAAGCTAAATTTATCTATATTACTCCAAAAACTCTTGCATTGGGTCCTTGGTTGTGAAGATAAAGGGATTAATAACCCTGCTGTTGAGTTCCTTGGAAACCCCATGATGTAGCACCTCTGTACTCCTGATGATGGTTTTTTCCCAGTTACCATCATCATTAAGTTATGCTGCTGGAGGGAAGTGCTGAGTATACATGGATATTGATGGTCGTATGTGTGGATGAACATTGTGTCCTCTGGGTGGAATGTGTGCTGTGCTATAGAATATGGTTACTGGTCTATTGGGTAGAGGAACAAGAGCAATATCTTTGGCTGGTAACTGTGTAAGACTTGATCTCACTCTTGCTCTTTATTAGTGTTGTGTGACAATATTCAGGAAGGTTGCATGACATATTGCAACCCACTTCCTGTGGTTTGAAATTCCATACAAGTCTTTCACCTATATCATTCATTGAGAGCATCATTTACAGCTACATCTTCATGCTTAATCTGCAAATCACACTTAAGAACTGCCAGATGGTTCATCGAACCACCTTCACAATAATTCTCAGTTATACCAATCTTGAACAGTATGCAGAAAAATCGATCACCTATACCTTTCCGTGCAAGCTCTGATTCCCCTTATTTTGTTATGATGATCATTTCTCCCTATGTAGGCCAGCATCAATAACATATTTTCGCATTTGGAGGAGAAAGTTGGTGATTGAAATTTTGTGAGTAGATCCTACCACAACAAGAAACGCATTTGTTTCAATGGTGTCCTCTCCAAATCCCTTATTGTATCTGTGACACACTCTTCCTATTTGTAGATAATATGAAATGTGCAGCCCTTCTCTGAACTTTCTCAATGTACTCCATTGGGACTATCTGGTAAGGATCCTACACTGCACAGCAGTACTCCAAAAGAGGGCAGACAAGTGTAGCGTAGGCAGTCTCTTTAGTAGATCTGTTGCATCTTCTGACTGTTCTGCCAATAAAACACAGTCTTTGGTTCACCTTCCCTACAACATTTTTTTAAATGTTCTTTCCAATTTAAGGTGTTTGTAATTGTAATTCCTAGGCATTTATTTGAATTTCTGGCTTTTAAATTTGACTGATTTACTGTGTAACCAAAGTTTAACAGATTCCATGTAGCACTTATGTGGATGACCTCACACTCTTCACTATTTAGGATCAGTTGACAATTTTCACACCATATGCATATCTTCTACAAATCTTTTTGCAATTTGTGTTGGTCTTCTAATGACTTTACTAGACAAGATAAATCACAGCGTCATAAACAAACAACCTGAGATGGTTGCTCAGATTGTCACCTAAATCATCTATATAAATAAGGAACAGCAGAGGGCCTATAACATTACCTTGGGGAATGCTAGAAATCACTTCTGTATTACTCGGTGACTTTCTATCAGTTACTATGAACTGTGACCTCTCTGACAGGAAACCACAAATCCACTCGCATAAATGATACAGTATTCCATAAGCACACAGTTTGATTACAAGCTGCTTGTGAGGTACGGTGTCAGAAGCCTTATGGAAATGAAGAAATATGGAATCAATTTGAAATCTCTTGTCTATAGCACTCAACACTTCGTGTGAGTGTGTTTCACAAGAATGATGTTTTCTAAAGCTGTGTTGACTGTGTGTCAATAGACATTCTCTTTGAGGTAATTCATAATGTTCAAACACAATATATGCATATCGGTGTTAATAATGTGAGCCTGTAATTTAGTGCATTACTCCTATTGTCTTTCTTGAATACTGGTGTGACCTCTGCAACTTTCCTGTTTTGGGAAATGATCTTTCGTTGAGCGAGCAGTTGTATATGACTGTTAAGTGTGGAGCTATTGCATCAGCATGTTCTGAAAGCAACCTAACTGGTATACAGTCTGGACCATAAGACTTGCTTTTATTAAGTGATTTAAGTTGCTTCATTACTCCGAGGATATCTACTGTACTTCTAAGTTACTCATGTTGACAGCTGTTCTTGATTCAAATTGTGGAACATTTACTTGATCCTCTTTGGCAAAGGAATTTTGGAAGGCTGTGTTTAGTAACTCTGCTTTGGCAGCACTGTCTTCGATAGTATCTCCATTGCTGTCACACAGAGAAGGCACCGCTTGTTTTTTTGCTGCTAGCAAACATTGCATACAACTAGAATCTCTTTGAATTTTCAGCCAGGTTTCTATACACAGTTTTGCTGTGGAAACTATAATAAGCATAGTGAGGCCTTAGCACCCAAAGACAGTGACCATATGTGTGAGTTGTGCTGGAGTAAATGTGTGAGAGTTTTCTACTTTGGAAGGACTTTGTCTGAAAACTTGAATATTTTTACCATTCTTTTTCACTCTGTCTGTCTGCAACTCAATACCTTGTGTAGTGATCAGGATGCTGTTCTTTCCATATTGTGGTTATTCCATCCTGGACTTTACATTGTTTAAAAGTAACACTTGAAATTTTTTTAAAAATTGGAAATGAAGAACAATAAATTTCAGTAAAATAATTTTGCGTTAAACAATAACATTTTATCTGAGAAAAGTTATAGTAAGTTAATAAAATATTTGTTATTTTGATATGGACCAGTCTAATAAACATATGTTTCACACAGGATACTTTTCCAACTATGACAGCATCTGAGGTGTTGTACCGCCTGTATCCATACAAGAGTTTCCTTCCTGCAGAGGGAGTTTCTGCTGTGGAAGATGTGCTCCAGACATTCCAGATGTTGCAGCAAAAGACTGTTCCTTTAACTGTTGAAACTGTGACCCCAACTGGTGGGGATTCTGCCCATATCAGGTTAGCTGGTGGTTATCATACAACTGATGTTGAGGTGAGTGTTCTAGTTAACTGAATCAAAGTAGTAGCTTTCTTTCTCATTTATATAGTTAAACTTAACTGGAATAAGCATTGAGTGTTATGGTGATAGTTTATTGCCTGTACTGTTTTCATATTGTTTGTAATTTGCTTGTCTATAGTTACTGTTTGCCTTGGCTTGTTCCACATCCTTGAAGATTCCCCTTCTTATTGAGATCTAGGGAGTGTTATGAATTATCAGTGTGTTCACTGATGTCAACATCAAAAATAGAACCATAAATCAGGCAAAAATGGACGGGAACTCAGAAAAGGGAAAGAAGGCCAATACATTATTCTGATTATCTGGTTTATTGTAAGGAAGTCCAATAGAATTCTTGCTATTCACAGTATTTTATGAATGAATTAGCAGATGCTGTTTACAGCTGACACTGTTCTACATCTACACCCATACTCTGCAAATGACCGCAAAGTTCATGGCAGAGGGTACGTTCCTTTATACCAGGTATTAAGGTTTCCATTTCATTCATAAGGAGCACAGGAAGAACGATTGTTTGAATGCATCTGTGCATGCAGTAATAATTATTCTAATCTTATCCTCAAGATCCCTATGAGAGCAATATGTTAGGGGGTTGTAGTATATTCCTAGAGTAATCATTTAAAGCTTAGTTAATAGACTTCTTTGGGATATTTTAGGTCTGTCTTGAAGAGTCTTCCAGTTCAGTTCCTTCAGTATTTCTGTGACACTTTGGATTAAACAAATCTGTGACCATTCTTGCTTCCCTTCTCTGTATATGTTCTACACTGAAGCATCATATCCTTTGTAGATTGATCGCAGTTCCCAAGTAATCTGCCAATAAACCAAAGTCTACTACCAGCTTTATCCTAGACTGAACCTATGTGATCATTCCATTTCATATCCGTATATAGTGTTACACCCAGGTATTTGTATGAGTTGGCCAATTCCAACAATGACTCATTGATATTGTAGTCATAGGATACTATGTTTTTTCCTTTTGCAAAGTGCAAATTTTTTACTTTTCTGAACATTTAAAGCAAGTTGCCAATCTCTGCTCCACTCTGAAATCTTATCAAGATCTGACTGACTATTAATGCAACTTCTTCATTATAGATTACTGCAGCATCTGCAAAAACCATGATTTTACTATTAATATTGTCTGCAATGTCGTTAATATACAACATGAACAGCAAAGGTCCTAACACACTTCTCTGGGACCCACCCTAAGTTATTTCTACATGTGATGATGACTCTCCACTCAAGATAAGATACTGTGTCCTCCCCACCAAAAAGTCATCAATCCAGTCTAAAATTTCAGTTGATATGTCATATGATCATACTTTTGACAATAAGCGTAGGTGCGGTACTGACTCAAATGCTTTTCAGAAATCGAGAAACACTGCATCTACATGACTGCCTTGATCCAAAGCTTTCAGTGTGCCACATGAGAAAAGTGCAAGTTGGGTTTCACATGATTGATGTTTTCAGAATCCTTGCTGGTTGGCATGGAGAAGGTCATTCTGTTCAAGGTTCCTCCGTTAGATTTGAACTCTGAATATGTTCTAAGGTTCTACAACACATCAGTGTCAAGGATATTGGATGGTAGTTTTGTGGATCACTTCTACTACCCTTCTTGTAGATGGGTGTGATCTGTGCTTTCTTCCATCTACTGGACGTGGTTTTTTGTTTGAGGGATCTATGATAGATTATAGTTAGAAAAGGGATTAACTCAGCCACAAATTCAATATAGAATCTGTTACGGATTCCTTTAGGTCCCAGTGCTTTGTTCAGTTTTAACCATTTCAGGTGTTTCTCAACACCACTGATACTGATATTGACTTCACTGATCTTTTCAGTGTACAAGGATTAAACTGTGGCAATTCTCCTGGGTTTTCCTTTGTAAAGAAACATTTGAAAACAGAGTTAAGCATTTCAGCTTTTGCTTTGCTACCTTCAGTTTCAGTTTTTGTCTCACACTGGAAACCGGAAACTAACTTCGGTGTTGCTACAGCTTTTACATATGACCAGAATTTCTTTGGATTTTGTGAAAGATCATTTGACAATATTCTGCTACGGTAGTCACTGAAGGCTTCATGCGATGTGCTCTTGACAACCAAATGTGTTTCGTTCAGCATCTCTCTGTCTATAGCCCTGTGCTTTGTTTTATACCTATTATGTAGTAATCTCTGTTTCTTTAGAAGTTTCTTTACATTGAATTTATATCACGGAGGAACCCCCCACTATGAACTGTTCTATTTGGTACGTGTCTAAACTTGAGCCATAGGTCCTATACATGTTCATGGCCTGTGCCGAACATTTCAATATACAAATGCATAGTTCGGCGGTGATATGTATTGATAAAATTTTCTCGGGCTTCCAACCTCCACTGGTTTAAAATTCATGAGTTTTCGGCCGAGTTCTCCTCAGCCATTGTCAGGTGGTGACTGTCGGATGATTGCTGCTTTCGTCCTTATATAGCTGTTTTCATTGCGCGCTTGCCATGCCCGCTTCAACTGTCCAATGGCTACCGTCTTTATTGAGGGTGTTGTCAGAAATTTTTAACTCGATCACTTGTTTTATAACACTGTCCCAAAAACTAGTACTCCGTATAATAACAGATGTCTTAGCAAATGCAGTTCAGTGTCTGTTTTCTAAAGCATGTTCCACCACCGCTGATTTCTCAGGATACCGTAGGCATAAACATCTCTCGTGTTCCACACGGCGCTGTTCAATAGTACGTACAGTCTATCCAATATACAACTGTCACCACCTACATGGTATTTTATATACTCCTGGCATTCTGAGTCCAAAACTGTCTTTCACAGGCCTCATTAGCTGTCAAATTTTAGCCGGTGCCCCAAAACCCGTATCAATTTTTTGCTTCTGTAGAAGCTAGCTAATCTTTCCTGTTATAGAGCCATAGAACAGCAAGAACACAAGCTTCTTCATGCCATCCTCGGATGTTTTCTGCTTATATTTCTTTGACAAAATGGCTTGTGGAATCTGGCAGTTGTTGTAGCTGTAAGTGGCTCTGTTCCTTTGGAAGGCTTTCAGCATCTGAAACGGCTTCCGCTCAGTGCACCGATGTCTCAGAACAGAACTTTTCTTTGGAGAGTGGTGATTGCTGGTAGCATGCAGCTTTTCCTTGATCTTTATCTGGTGTTTATGTCTGCTTACTTACAACCACTAAGACTTTGAGCTTAAGTTCTTTTCCCAGTGATATTTTGGTCATCTGTGTTTTAGTTTCACATGGTAATTAATTACGTATAACTGCTAGTCACTTATGAAATATTTGCTTATTTTATAAGTGACTGATCCCAGTTATCAGTATTTATATTCAGTTAATATGCAGTCATGGTGTTCTACAATATCCGTAAGGGATAAGCTTAATGTAGTCTTTCTTGTCTTATGTACTGTAAACTATTAATTTTGAGATGTACTTAAAATCACTGTCACGGTTTTGCATATCATTATCATTGCTTGTTACTCATCACTTAGCATAATATTTTCAATGTGGCTGTCAGATGAGAATAAAATCCATGCCAATGTATTTATTTATAATTTAGGGTCACAAAATTTGTTACAGGTGGTTCATGGTAATGGAAATAATGTTCCTATGGCTGCTAGTTTCATCCCAACACCCTACCAGGAGCAGCTGGTGGCGCAGCTTCTGCAGTCTCACTTTGCCTCTGATCTGTGCTTAGTGGGACCCCGAGGCTGTGGGAAGACAGCTACTGTGTCCAGGTTGGCTGGTTTACTGCGATACCATGTAGAGCCCATTGCTCTGTATCAGGTAATAGTTGTAATGTATGTATGTGAAAAGACACGTTCTTTGCAGAGAATGTATCATCTAGGAACACAGAAAATTTTATGCCTATACAATGGTTTATATAAATTAGGGAACATGAGGACAGCAATAACTACCACAAAACATAAAGCAATCGACAAGACAGCTAAATATGTTGTTATCACAATAGTGCTGCACAAAAATACTACATGCAAATTTAGGGCAGTGCTATCCAATTACCACATGTGCTCTGCCAATAATAATGTTTCTGAGAGCTTGGACAGCAGTTAGTGCTGTGTAGGTGAAGGAAGGTAGTGGGATAAGCAGCTTGGCTGAACTGTGTCAAGGCACTATTTATCTGACTGGCTGCAATGGAGAGCCATCTGCAGAGTAATAATACAATTAAACTCAAATTGTCTCTCTTAACACACCATTCGTTAGATAATTTAGACTTAACATTGACTTAGTTCCTCCAACGCTAAACTGCATATCGGGTAACAAATTTCCTTGTGCGAACTTAATTAGCTGCAGGTTTTCAGCTTCTTTCCAGTTTATGTCCATATGTTGAAGATTCTTTATAAAAATTTGTTGCCAGGTGTTACGAAGTCTTCCTCTACTTCTGTATCCATCAGCAGCTTCCCCAACAGTGCTGGTTTTGGGAAGTCTTCCATCTTTCGTGTGTAGAACATGCCCTGAAGGCTTCAGTTTTCTTTCACCAACAGTTTTGTGCAGACTGTTGCAGTATTTAATAACTTGAAATACAGAAACTGATCTTCCAAATTTTTTTCAAGCATTGATAGTGAAAAATGTTGAGCTTGAGTGCTAAAAAAGGAAATGAGCATACGGCATTGTGGGCTGGGGAGTGTGCTGATTTTACTGAAATTTTCCAGTTCTCACATGAATATATGGTCACTGGTAAGATTCAACATTTGGAAAATACAGGATGGACTGTAACACTACTATGAAAAGTATAGTTTCTACTCACCATATAACAGAGATGCTGAGTCACAGTCAGTCACAACAAAAGGCCTGTCATAAAATGAGCTTTTGGCCAACAGGGCCTTTGTTAAAGATAGAACATACACACACCCTCATGCAAACACAACTCACACACATGTGACTGCAGTCTGCGGTCGTGTGTGAGAGTTGCATTTGCGTGAGTGTGTGTATGTATATTCTATCTCTGACGAAGACCTTCTTGGCCAAAAGCTCATTTTCTGACAGTCTTTTCGTTGTGCCTATCTGCAACTCAGCATCTCTGCTAAATGGTCATTGGTAAAATGATAGAGGAATACAGCCAAAACTTTCTGGACATACTTTTGCCATATGGATCACATGTACTGGAAGAGTGCAGAAGCTTTCCCAGTTCTGCTGCTGATGCCTATGTGTGTGTTCCCACTATTACAATTAGGCTGATCAGATTTGGAAGTTGGTCAACATCTTGTACTTTCATTTGCACTATAATTTCAGTAAACACATTTTCACTATTTATGGACATTTCGTGCCTTATCACTGTTTTTTACTAAAGTCCACCTCATGTTGAAGGTGGCCCAGTTTTAAGCCATTCTGTGCATCTCCCTCCACTAGCCACTGGCAGCCAATAATATTCAGTCTCTTTTCGAGCATCTACAAGTGAGTTACAGGTAGACAGAGAGAATCTCGCTAGACGTTCTGCGCATCTCCCTCCCCTAGCCTCCGGCAGCCAATAATATTCAGTCTCTTTCCAAGCTGCTGCAAGTGAGTTACAGCTAGACAGAGAGAATCTCGCTGCTACGTGCTTCACTGTTGCTGTACTTCGTGACAACCAAATTATTCATTCAGCTATCAGGTTTTTATTGTATTATTTTTTTTTATTCGTGTAGCAGTATAGTTGCGAATCTGTATCTGTAAATGTTTAAGTGCAATTTAAAAAAAAAAAAGAAGCGAGGTGACGGCAATAAATCTGAAATAATTCACAAGCAGGCGAGAGGGATTATTTACTGCATTTATAATTTTTTTGAACGTGAATTTGAAAGCAGGTCTCCTACTGTTGACATTTGAAGACAAGCACGGACTCTTAGAACCATGTGGTATCAACAAGAGAACTGTAAAGAGAATTGCAAACGAAAGTGTCAGAGCTGTTGGAACCGTAGAAAAAGTTGATTTTGTTTCGATTGGAAAGCATCTAAATTGCAAGGAACCTGTAACACAAAGGGATGGTTTTAACAACGTTGTTTTAAAATGCTCCATGTCAATGATGAATGCCTGACATCACAAAAACGTGTTACAGTTTTGCAGGAGAAAATTAGTTTCAATGATAAGCGCTTCATCAATGTAAAGAATTTTAAAAGACGTTGGTTCCTGATATGGTAAGAAGAGAGTTTTTAGTTCAAAGAAGTAACTTAGGTGCAGCACGAACTACATCCCATATAAAGATTCATGATACAAGAGGATGAGGTAGTTCAACAGTGTATTATGTTGATGAAACATCGGTCAGTTAGAACTGTTCCAGGAAATTTCTGGAAAATGAGTGATGGTACTGGCAGTTTTAGAGTGTTCATAGGAATAGGTTATTGGATAATTATTCTGCATGCTGACTCTTCTTCTGGTTTTGTTTCTGAGAGTACACTTGTGTAAGAAAAACAGTAGTGACTACCATTCGGAAATGAACGCTGTCAGTTTTGTGATGTGATTCACAATTCTTGTCATACCTTGCTTCGAAGTCAGTCATTGCGAATTATACTTCAACTGTAACAGAGAAAACACCAAGTATAAACACCAGAAAAGTGGATATTTTTCCCTGGCTTAAAAATAAAAATATTAAGCACAGTATAAACCAGACTCGTGCTGATCTCCTGCAGGTCGTTAATTTATACAAGTCACATGATAGAACGTACAAACTTGACTTCCTTGCACGTGAGTGGGGTCACACAGTTTTGCGTTTGCCCACGTGTCACTGTCAGTTTAGCCCTGTTGAATTAATTTATGCAAAGGGTAAGGCTATGTCGGAGGGGGGGGGGGGGGGGGGACATTCAGGATAACATTCACTGAATCGCTTATGCATGAGGCAGTAGGCAACATCCCATGTAGTGTGGGCAGAGTCTGTGCGGCATGCTGAAAAGCTTCATTTGATGATGGATACAAGCCTTGAACCTATCATCGTAAATTTACCATCATATTATTCGGAAACATATTCAAATAGAAGTGATGGTCGTATTGCGATGTAGACTTTGGAACAAATTGATAATATTTCTTAGTTTGAAAGACTCGTGGTTTAAAAAATGTGTTTGTCAACATATCAGTTGCATACATAATAATGAGAACTTCTTAGCCTTTTGATTAGGACTTTTATCCTTTGAATTATGCAGATTGCAATGTTCAACATATTGCGCAAGGAGAAGTTAAGCGTCTCCCGCCAAGTTGTATGCTCTAATAACATGCTAGAAAGCAGCTGGATAAATTCGTCAAAAGTCCGACATTTCCACATTGGAATCCTCATCATTTTCAAGCCATGAACTGGATAAGGCGCTAAAATGACAGTAACTGTTACTTTTCGAGATATCTTTGGTCTTCGATGTTACCAGTTATCATTCCCTGGAGTTATTCACAGATCATGGTTAATTGTTTGCTTGTTCAATGGATTATAAATGTGGTCTCTCACTGTAATGTCGAACGAGTTAGTTTACACTCATAATGACTGTTAACAGTGAATACTACAACTTCTTTATGATAGTCTTTCCATTAGTCTTTTTTACCTCTAATTCTTTTTTATGCACAGTGATCATGCTTGAATACAGTCAGACACACAAATACACATACGTTATACACATTTTAAAAAATTCTATTGAGTAGAAGCAGTTGTCAAGCAAATATCATGATTTCAGTTTGTGCTCAAAGTTAATTTTGTTGTGTATTAAATTTTTGCTTATAATAGAATTCAAATCACAATAAATGATAATTATTGCAAGCAGTTTCAATGATCTTGCTGTTAGACAATTGTCATTTTTGAGAAATGTACTTCACGTCTTCACAAATGTGTGTCAGCTGTTCTCGCCTCCCTACTTTATGCGGAGTAAATCTGTGGAGCAATGGACACAATGTCATCAAGACTTGAATTAATATTTCTCTCATGATGACTGGTCAAAATTGGTTTTAATATTTACTATTCCCCTCATAGATTTGAATGTATAATACTATGTACCATAGGCAAATGAGCCTGACTTGTCCGCAGCAATGCAGTTCGGCAACGTGGTCTTTGTTTGCCCGCTCTCTGCTGCTGCGCATGCCCATTTCTCATCACTTCACTGCTCTGCCTGTATGTGCGGAAGCGCTGTCTTACGTGACGTGAGCTATAGCTCTACATAACAAGCCATTCCATCTAACGTGGTTGACATTAGTTGTAAACCTTGTGGTGTTTCTGCCAGAAGAAAAACCAGATCTGTAAGCACAGAGTGCTCATTCTATCATGCTCATTCTATCATATCTCTATGTTGGAGTTGTACATAGTTTTTCTCATTATGAAATCTATGAGTAATATGAAAAAGAATGATCGCAAAAATGGATCCTTGTCTGATACCTGTCAGAATGCTAAAGAAGAACGTGTTCCTACATTCTGTTCTTATGCAGCAACTCAAGTCTAGATGGAAGTTTCTGAAAATATCAAAGAGATGTGACTGTAGGAGTATCATTATGACTTAGACAAAATTTGTAATTGCAGCTAGCTCTAAATGTAGAAAAATGTAAGTTAATGCCGATGAGTAGGAAATGTAATGTTTGAATACAGGATTATTAGTGTACTGCTTGACACTGTCATGTTGATTAAATATTTAGGTGTAATGTTGCAAATGATATGAAATGGAATGAGCATGCAAGGATTGTAGTAGGGAAGGCAAATGGTTGCCTTCAGTTTATTGGGAGAATTTTAGGAAAGTATGATTCATCCATAAAGGAGATTGCATATAGGGCACTAGTGTGACCCATTCTTGAGTACTTCTGAAGTGTTTGGAATCCACATCAGATCAGATTGAAGGAAGACATTGAAGCAATAGGTTTCAGCAACATGAAGGTATTACACTCCTGGAAATTGAAATAAGAACACCGTGAATTCATTGTCCCAGGAAGGGGAAACTTTATTGACACATTCCTGGGGTCAGATACATCACATGATCACACTGACAGAACCACAGGCACATAGACACAGGCAACAGAGCATGCACAATGTCGGCACTAGTACAGTGTATATCCACCTTTCGCAGCAATGCAGGCTGCTATTCTCCCATGGAGACGATCGTAGAGATGCTGGATGTAGTCCTGTGGAACGGCTTGCCATGCCATTTCCACCTGGCGCCTCAGTTGGACCAGCGTTTGTGCTGGACGTGCAGACCACGTGAGACGACGCTTCATCCAGTCCCAAACATGCTCAATGGGGGACAGATCCGGAGATCTTGCTGGCCAGGGTAGTTGACTTACACCTTCTAGAGCACGTTGGGTGGCACGGGATACATGCGGACGTGCATTGTCCTGTTGGAACAGCAAGTTCCCTTGCCGGTCTAGGAATGGTAGAACGATGGGTTCGATGACGGTTTGGATGTACCGTGCACTATTCAGTGTCCCCTCGACGATCACCAGTGATGTACGGCCAGTGTAGGAGATCGCTCCCCACACCATGATGCCGGGTGTTGGCCCTGTGTGCCTCGGTCGTATGCAGTCCTGCTTGTGGCGCTCACCTACACGGCGCCAAACACGCATACGACCATCATTGGCACCAAGGCAGAAGCGACTCTCATCGCTGAAGACGACACGTCTCCATTCGTCCCTCCATTCACGCCTGTCGCGACACCACTGGAGGCGGGCTGCACGATGTTGGGGCGTGAGCGGAAGACGGCCTAACGGTGTGCGGGACCGTAGCCCAGCTTCATGGAGACGGTTGCGAATGGTCCTCGCCGATACCCCAGGAGCAACAGTGTCCCTAATTTGCTGGGAAGTGGCGGTGCGGTCCCCTACGGCACTGCGTAGGATCCTACAGTCTTACCGTGCATCCGTGTGTCGCTGCGGTCCGGTCCCAGGTCGACGGGCACGTGCACATTCCGCCGACCACTGGCGACGACATCGATGTACTGTGGACACCTCACGCCCCACGTGTTGAGCAATTCGGCGGTACGTCCACCCGGCCTCCCGCATGCCCACTATACGCCCTCACTCAAAGTCCGTCAACTGCACATACGGTTCACGTCCACGCCGTCGCGGCATGCTACCAGTGTTAAAGACTGCGATGGAGCTCCGTATGCCACGACAAACTGGCTGACACTGACGGCGGCGGTGCACAAATGCTGCGCAGCTAGCGCCATTCGACGGCCAACACCGCGGTTCCTGGTGTGTCCGCTGTGCCGTGCGTGTGATCATTGCTTGTACAGCCCTCTCGCAGTGTCCGGAGCAAGTATGGTGGGTCTGACACACCGGTGTCAATGTGTTCTTTTTTCCATTTCCAGGAGTGTATGTAGATGCTTTGGGAACTTAATTCGGAATCCCTGGAGGGAAGATGACATTCTTTCCTAAGAACACTATTGAGAAAATGTAGAGAATGGGCATTTGAAGCTGACTGGAGAACAATTATACTCCACCAATGTACATTTAGTAAGGACCACGAAGATAAGATGAGAGAATCTGGGGCACGTATGGAGGCACATAGATAATAGTTTTTCCCTTGGTTTGTTTGTGAGTGGAACAGGGGAGAAAATGACTGCGGTATAACCCTGCTTTTACGTTCCCAGAATTAATGTTTTCCCACCGTTTACGACATTTTTATCATTCCTGTCAAATTTCCTATGGCCATAATGGTAATTTGCACCCAATTTTGTGTCAGCATATTTATAATTTTCCCGCAATTTACGCAAATGTTTGTGGAGAAAAAATGACACTGGCCATCCAGTAGTGTCTACAAATATTATGTGGTTAAGTTTCTTGACACCAAGGCACTCTACTCAGTGGATTTGAACCAGTAAACATGTAAAAGCTGGAACAATTTGTGCCGTATTCTCCACTGCTGCCAAGCTTTACTTGACGTGGTGGCTGATGGGAGTAACTAGGTTTGTTTGAATGAAGATATTATGACCAGTCGCAACCATTTCCAAACTGTCTCTACTGCTCAAACACAGTTTTGTGATCATTGTGATCATCATGACACCTTTGTTGAACTATATTTAGCATGTTTCAGTGTTTGGCCACTTGGAGTGCTAGTTGACACCATCATTCACTTTGTGTTGCCCAAATGTTTTTAGTCTCAACACAGTGCTGGTTATGAATTTTTTTCATGCTGAGAAAAATGTGTTTCAAGGATTTATTCTTGTTGTTAAGTGCAGTATTTACATATGTGTGTTTTGTGATGCACAAACAAACAATGTGAGTGATATTTTGCTTGTGTGTGGTTTTCTACATAACTGAGGAGGCACAGTACGTGATAACCTCAAAAAGACGACTATTGTGAAAGAGACACAGAAAAACACATATTTGCACTTGACAATGAGAAAAAATTCTTTAAATGTGTCATGCTAGCATGAAAAAATACATAATTAGTGCACTGTTTCATTCTTTAAATGATGAATGACAGCTGCAGGCTTTCAGAAACATTGATTATGATGTATGAAATTGCATCAAACATTCCTACTTCCCAGACAGTTATCAGTTCCAGTTAGATCAGCAGTTTTTATTAGATAGTAAACCTTTATTAGATAATTAACAAGTCCCTGACAAGTCTTTTGAAGCGTGTTATGTTCGTATATCGTACCTAAAGTGCAAAAATGCAAGGGGGTAACTTATACGTAACTTTTACAACTTAAAACATTATTTCCCACATTTTACACTTTTTTTTAAAGTCCCTTGAAAAGTGTAGAAGTGGCGTTTCACTGCAGTAGTAGTACAGGGTACTACTCCTCAACACACCATGTGGTAGACTGTGGAACACACATGTAAATGTAAATGTAGGTGGTCAGGAAGGAACTCCATGTAGGCTTACAACATTCCACAAATATTCTCAGTGTATATTGTCAATTACTTTTTTAAAATCAGTAAAGTTTAGGTGCCGTGTGCAGTTGAGTTCTGTGCCTTGTTCTATTATCAAACAGTGGAAAGTCCAGGATGGAATAACAATAATACTATGAAAAAGGTAGGTTGCTAGGCACCTCTGTGTGGTGAGTAGCAGTCTATTCTTTCCATTGTCATTGTTATGATATGTTTCAGAGAGCAAATATTTGTTCAGGGCAGGAACTCCCACTTCGAAAGCTTGTCTGTTCTTCCAGTAGTGAACAATCTGCTGTTTCTTGTATCCTTTTTTAGAAGAATGAGGCAAAAGACATTGCTTTGCAGTGAAAGAAACATAATATATCTCCAATTTGTACATTCTATTAGATTCACTTTCTTCAGTTCTCTTCCCACACCGCTCAGACACTTAAGAAGCTCCTCTTCATGTCTAAATAAAAACAATTCTTAATCAATTATGGGACAGAATTATTGACCAGTACTTACCTTCTGGAAACGAAATGTTATTACTGTTGATACACACGTAAAAGTACATAAACTATCCTAACTTTCAGAAATAATGGCTACTGATGTAGTGAGACCACTACATGTGGGTCTGTCTCATCCTTTTCTTTTAACCATACACAACCTGTCCCTCTCCTCCCCAAGAAAGGAACTAAAAATTCTGAAAACTGGGATTGCGTTGTCACTTTTACTTTTATTGTGTGTATATTAACAGAAGTAAATATTTCAGCTCCTGAACGTAAGTGCTGATCATTAATTTTATCTCATAATGTGCTAGTTTTTTTCTGTTTAGTATTCCTTTGATACAGGTGAATCTTACTTCCAGTTTGGTGATGAATTTGTAAACACAAGTTTATCAGATAATTTTAGGTCAGTAGCTCACATTTCTGAAATTTTATCATTTATTGTTAAAATGTATTTATTGTTTCACTTTTAAGATAACTGTAGTAGCATCTCCTTTGGAAGGCAATTGTGCATGTATACTATAAATGCTGATGTGTAACTAAATAAAAGTGATGTTTTGACAAGTTCCATATTTGGTAAATCATTGCGTGGAACCAAATAACTCATACTAAATAAAAAATAAAATAAAGGGCCTTATGGAATGTAAATGTTCACATCCATGTCCACTTCCCCCTGCCTCATAAGTAAAACTTGGGAGAACTTCTATACTTACACAAATTGTAAACTCGCATAGCTATTTCCATAGTTTTAGTCTTCATAAGTAAAATTCATTCTTGTGTGTATTTCAAAACTTTGAAGTCATGGATGCAAAAATGTGCACTCCTTCTTTAATCGTTGTACAAACATTATGCTAATGCAGAACTTATACTAATAATTTTAACAAATAAAACTTGTCAGATTATTTCCCTTCCGACTTTCTATGGCTACATACCATGTGTAGATCATTAGGTCATACTAGGAAAACTACATGCTTGTGCTGTTGAAGGGAGTCTCTTTTGCGTGGATGGACCCATATCTGAACAATAGAAAATGGAGGGGTACAGTTAACAAATGTCACAGAAAGAAAACCAAATTTGGATTGGGGAGTCTTTAAATATTATGTGTAGCAAGATTAGGTACTTGACCTGCTCCTATTCTTGGCCTATATAAATAATTTACCAGTGACATTGAAGGATTCTTCTCCTGAAGCCAGGAGAATAATGGGAGAGGCTTACAAATGGCTCACAGCAAGCATAATCTTGCAGTACTGGTTTTATGCAAGTCCAAATAAACAAAACTATAGGTAGAGGTTAACGGACACACTGGATGGGACAGCATGGGTGAGGATCCTGGGCATCCATATGAAAAATAAACTGTGGTAGCACTAGCATGTGGGTAAGTAAACCAGAGAGATCAGTTTTACCTGCTTTACACTTAAAAATCACTCTCATTGTGTTGACATGCAGACAGGATTGTTAACATAAGTGGCATACTTCCACTTGGTATTGTCCTGTGACGCGTCCTTCTGGGGCAGTGCAGTTTCAGTCAAAAAAGCATTTATTTCACAGAATCATATACTAAGATTATTATATGAAGTTGATACCAAACATCCGTCACAACAGTGTTTAGGGCCATATGCTCCCTAACAGCATTTGTGGTTAATAATAAAAAAGTGAATTTAGGCTGAATTGTGAGATTCACAACCACAATACTAGAGGTAAAAATAATTTCTGTACCTATCATGCATCTTTGTCTAGGGAATTTTATATTATGGTTCAAGAGTTTTTAACAGGATGCTGGTCGACATCACAGAGGGAACAGTGAAGACACAACTATTCAAAAACAAGGAAAGAATTCCTTACAGCTACTCCTTGTATCATCTTCTACTGCTTCTTTTTCTGTGTTATGCAAGTTCAACATTTCTGGCAAGTTTCTGGCCACTCCTTTTATAATTGAGTGAAATATTTGGACTCTAGGACCTAAATTCCAGATAACGCTAATGTTCTGTTAAACACTTTTTCAGATTGCAAGTAAATTGTGGCATTCACTGTTGTAGTCACTTTTTATTTTATTTACACAGATAACCAGTTTGGTCTTTACAGCCATCATCATAGTATTTACAAGAGGTAAATAAAACTCAAGATATCTCAGAATTTATTTATCATTTGTTTTTGTTTTCTTCTTGTAGATTTGATGAAAATTGTAAATTGGTTATGTACACAAATGAAGTAAAATGCAACCAAGACAGAATGCTATGATTTATTTAGATGTAGATGTCAGTGGTCTCATCCAAACTGAAAAGTGACTTCATATCATTCTGAATATTTTATGATCATTCAAAACAGATTTCATGGTAGGTAGCCCAGTCAACAAAGACCGAAAAAGGGGAAAAATTTGTGTAGTTGCAGATTTTTATACAGTGGCAGGAGGCAGTGCCATGGACAACATATTAAGTCTTGATGAGTGGGGCATGAGCGTGTGGGTGGGGGAGTGTTTTATATATTGAAAATCACTGCTTCTAACAAAAGTGTTTCCCAGGACAATATTAAACTACATTAAATATCCTACAAAAGTTCCTACTAATGTTTCATATTATTAAAAATGACGTTTTAATGGCATAAAATTCATGTTTATTGTTAAATGAAGATGGTTGAGAGTAAACATTAAATGTATATACTACATCCAAGCATATTAGAACCATTTCAAGGAATAAATTGTATTCTGCAGGTGTGACAGGCTGGGGAGGAGATGGGGTGAGTGTGGAGAATAGGCACATGAGGGACTCAGGTCACTGGACTGTGGTCGTACAGTTCCATCATTCGCAGGTCTGGAAACTGAATGGCAAGCATGCAAGACACCACTCTCTCTACCCCACTACATCACAATAAGGAATTACAGGGTGTTTTGCAAAGCTATAATGAAGCTTCCGCAGCTCATGTTATGAATCACTGGTGATACAGTGTGCAGACGTGTCTGGGGATGTTTATTTTTTTTACATAGTTTGTTAACACTCTATGATAGACATACATGCTGTACAAATAATCCTACCACAGTAAACATTTATGGACAGAATCCACATAAATCTCTACAAAATGACAAAATGTTCTACACTGCTAGAGATGAAATTGATTCTTAGTTGTCTTGTAAAGCAGCTGTTCAATTCTTCTGGGAATGGCAACTTCCCCCTCCATGAGCACTGCTTGCTTTGAGTTTATAGGTAAACCATACTCCTGCAGCATTTCCTTTCTGGTTCTCTTATGTGAGTAGACAAAATAACTTCACTGAGCTTGTGTGTATATAGTGGAGTTATTTTCAGTTTATTAACTGAGCATTTATTGTCAATTTTTGAGTGAGCTTCTATGTAAAATACATTCCAATAAACAGTGATGAAAGAAGTGCAAAAACTAGCTCCCAGAGCACCGTTTATGTCTACTCTTCGATAGGAATGATCTCAGCCAGAAGCCTCAGTGAGGTGCAAACGTGTGAAGCAAGCAGGCGACCATACCACAGAGATGCCCTTATGCTTCCTTCAACCAACGGAGCAACTTTGAAAGGGCTCAAATTGTGGCCTTCCTAGTGGTGGGATTGTCCTTTTGGAGAAGTGCCACTCAAGTTGGATGTGCTACGTCAGTTGTGGAACAATGCTAGTATCATTCGTCACATGAACGTTCTCATACCAGTAGGTGAGGTTCTGGACGTCCAAGCAGCACAGACGCCCATCAGGATCGTCATATTGTAAGGGCTGTAGTGGCAGATCATACAGAGCTTGTGAGCCCAGACGTGTCAACACGAACTGTTGTAAGCCATTTATTAGCAATGGGACTATAGGCACACACATCCCTAGCCCATCCTCCACTCACGCCACAGCATCAATGTGCACAGCTCGACTGGTGCCATAATAAGATCATTTAGATGATGGAATGATGGACCATGGTCTTCAATGATAAAAGCAGATTCTGGCTGCACATAAGTGATGGTCATTTGCATATGCAATGTAGACCCGATGAGCACTATCTTGTAGTGTGCGTTTGTCGAAGACACAGTGGCCCCACCCCAGATCTTATGGACTTGGTGCAATAAGCTACAACTATTGTTCAACTTTGTTATATCTGGAGGGGCGCTAACCAGCACTGGTATGTGCAGGATGTTGTTAGACCTGTTCTTTTGCTGTTCTTTCAACAGGAAGGTGATGTCTTGTTCCAACAGGATATGCTCACTCAAACACTGCTCGGGAAAATCAACATCCTCTGCACGGCATACAGCAACTTTCTGGTCAGCACGGTCTCCAGACTTGACTACGATTGAGAATGTGTGGGATGTGATGGGACAAGAAGTGACTCGTGTGACTCATCAACCAGCAACCTTGACAAAACTACATGAGCAGGTCGAGCAAGCATGGCATAACGTATCCCAGGACAGATTTACCATCTGTATGATACACTGCATGTCAGATCTACCTGCATTGCCACCCATGGAGGCTACACCACCTATTAATATGGATGTTTCAGCATAGATTGATACCTGTTATCTCAGAACCACTTGCAGTCTGTAAATGTAATCATTTCAGTTACTCCACATGCACTGTTGCACAAGAAATCTTGAGTGGATCTGAATCCTCTAAAAGAGTGTACTAATTTTTTTTCCAGCAGTATATTTCACATAAAAACTCAATTAACATCTGCAAATAAGTACACATTTAATAAACTGAAAATAACTCTTCTTTATAAACATGAGCACTGTGAAGATATTTTGTCTGCGAACCTAGGAGAACTGGACACAAAATGCTGTGGAGGTATAGTTTGTCTGTAAACTGAAAAGTGAGCAGCACTCATGCTGCGGTAAGTTGCTCTTCCTGAAAGAACGATACCTTTGCCTTATACTGTAATTAAGAATCAATGTCACCTCTCACTGTTCTGAACAGGGTGCAGAGATTTATATAGATTCTGTCCATATGTGTTTCTGATAACTTGCATATGTATACCATGTAATGTTAACACACTTTATGGATAGTAAGCATCCCCAGGCAAGTCTGCACATTGCACTGCTAGTGATTCAAAAGGGAAGTGGCAGAAGGTTGTGAAACACTCTGTAGCTGCTTCATGTGATGTAGTTTGCAGACCTATGAAGGAGGCAAGTGCATGGTCACAATCCAGCGACCTGCAGTCCCTCATGCATCTATTCCCCCCCTCCCCCCTCCCTCCCTGCTCCTCGTGACCATCGCACCCCCAGAACACAATTTATCTGTTAAAAGGGTTCTGCTGCACTTAGATGTGGTACATACATATAATATTTGTTATTAACCAATGTTTTTTTACAATAAGCATGAGATTTGTAACATTAAAATGCTGCTTTTAATAATTTGCAATTTTTCCAATCCCTGCAATGTGGTAGAACCTTCTTTGCAAGAAATTTTGTCCTGGGAAATATTTTTACTAGAAGTTGTGGCTCTTAAAAAGAAAAGGTTATCTTTAAATGCTCCCTCACCCCCATGTTCACACCCCACTGGTCAAGATGTTTTAGTATGCCACTCATGGCACTGCCTCCTACCACTGTGCAAAGATTTATGGCTAAACAAATTTTTTCCCTTAATTTTCCTATGTTGACTGGACTAAGCACTCATTCAGATTTTCTGCTTTTGTGTATAATCCCCTTCATTATTGGGCTGTTTGAGAATCCCTCCACACTTAACTCAAACATTGTTCCTGATGTTTCCAAATAAAACAATTTTATTTCCAGTCAGTTATTACTAGTTTATTTTCGAATCATGTTCAGATAGCTGGTCTCATTGTGGACCTTTAGAAGTTGATTAATAGCAGCACGTTTAGCTGTGGGAAGTTACTGAAGATGCCACCTCCAGGCAGATCAAGAACCACAATAGGACTGGTTATCCAAAGAAGACATAAATGTCAAACCTTGTGATAACTATTGAAGTTGTTCTCAGTTATGGCTCAGGATAAAACTGTTGTATAATAAGTAACAATTACTGATTCTCAGCCATCATATGGATAATTTAAACATATTATGTTTGTATTGTCATTTGTCTGAAGCTCCCACCTTATCTTAAGTAGCTGCTTTGTTCAGTCTGAGATTTTCTATTATTTTGGTTGCTTTGTAAGTGCAACATCTCTAGCTGTTTGCCTTTGTATGTTTGTTAAATTATTTCTTGTTTCACCTAAGCCTATATAATCTTCATGTTCTTAGTCTGAACTTGTTACTTAATTTAACCTTGTATAGATCCTTATTCTTAAATAATTTATCATAATTTACACTTATGACTTCCATCTCCCTAAGTTTATTTCTGCCTTCCCCCCAAGTTTATTTCTTTTTGAGTTTTTATCCTTTTTTACTCTCTTTCCTTAGAGGTCATGATCACGTTTTATATAGTTTCGTAATGTAGTGAGACTATATGCATTATCTAAGCTGAACATTATATAAAAAGTTGACGTTTTTACATTACAGGACATGACCTCACGTGATCTCATTCAGCAAAGGACAACACTTCCTAATGGTGACACAGTGTGGCAGAATTCCCCTTTGGTAACAGCAGCCTTGGAAGGGAAGTTGGCCATTCTAGATGGAATTCACAGGATTCATCCCAGTACTCTGGCTATTGTTCACAGGTAAGAAGAGTTAGTCAGAACTTTATTATTGAGCGTAGGTTGGTGTGTAGGAAGAAATACAAAAAGGAAATAGATTTTTATATAACAATTCTGGGTATTATTGTTGACTGCAGGGACAGGAGGTATAGAGGCAAAACAACTAGACAGCATATGAAGATGTGAGTTTTGGAATAAGGTGACAATTGTAATGCTAATGTTGGAATGAGAGACAGAGACAAAGAGGGATAGAAATAAAGAGAGAGGGAGAGAGAAGTAAGATGAATTGTTTTTGGTTTTCAAGATGGACACCAACCTGACCTTTGTTGTGGAGGGGATGTATCCGACTGCCAACTGTACACCTGGACTAATCGTAAATTACGTTCAGCTTTTTCCCCACCTGTGTTCAAAGTATATATGTGTGTGTGTGTGTGTGTGTGTGTGTGTGTGTGTGTGTGTGTGTGATATTTGAACATAGGTGGGGAAAAAAGCTATATATATGTATGCATTGAAACATGCAGTGTTCAGTAAATAGTAAATGGAGAAATGGAGAAGCAACTTATGACTATATTTTTCAGCCTGCTCTGAGATGTGGTAGTTTTGCAATTAGGAATTGGTCCTGTCGATAAGTTCTGTATTCATACTGTAATTCATGACAACAAATGGCTTTTGTATGACACCATTCTTTGAAGTTATTCCTCAAATGTGTCATTATGGAATGTACTGCCCATGATGACATCTTCCTTGTCTTTCCATTACACTGTCAACTGCTTGTTTCTGTATGCCATTGCATTGTATTAACATCATCAGTATTCTTACTTGTTAGTTTATCAACTAAATCTGCACTTGTGTATGTGTTATCAATGGAAATACTGTAACATTTTCCAAGCAAATTATGAGCAAGCTCCAAACCATTTGAGAAACTATTTTCTCGTCAGTATAAAGACTGCCATAATTTATGTCCTCTCAAGTATTAACAATAAGAACTGAAAATCTGCTACGTTTTGGAGGCATAAAGTGCTCCAACCAAAATGTCCTTTCCAGAGCAGTCGATGTTTGTCGGTAGTAACGTACTGTGTGACGTATGTCTTTATGTGCACCTCAGATGTTCCATAATCAGTTCTAATTGGAATAGTTTTGTGCTCACAGTACCATGGGATGTTTTATGATACAAAGTGGAGCATTTCAACAAAAGATGAAACCGCTTTTCATTCACTAGTTTATAAATAATGATGTATGCCTTCCATGAAAAGTACTGTTTGTGTCTGCCTTGTGCAGAATTCCCTGAAGAATAAATAGTCCAGTCACTGTATTCACTTCATCATCTGTGCGTCTTGCCAGCAGTGGACCATTTACCCTGCTGTTGAATTTGGAGTAGGAGCTATAATTTATTGGGTCAGCTGTCTGTTGCTGAAAGAATCTTATTACAAAAGACTGAAAACAGCTCATCAGGTCATTCTGTATCAGGTGCGCCTTTATGCCATTCTTACCAGTTAGTTGGCTGGTGAGCTGAACTAGCATGCATGAAAGCATATTGTAGCATC
The DNA here is from genome assembly GCF_023864345.2 of Schistocerca serialis cubense. NCBI lineage: Eukaryota > Metazoa > Arthropoda > Insecta > Orthoptera > Acrididae > Schistocerca > Schistocerca serialis. The sequence goes on from NC_064644.1 coordinate 420,096,562, forward strand.
TGTTGTAGTGCTGTTTTGTCGTCATATTATTCAGTACCCTTATCACTTTCATTTTCCTCACCATCTGTCTCTTGCCATCTCTCATGGCTTTCAACAAAGACAGCATCACTTGCTAAAAGCACCCATTCTATTTCTGAATTTGACACTGACTTCTTTCTGCCAAAGTATCATCCACTAGCTACTCATAGCAAGAAGAAAACAGTGAGAAAATCATATTTTTTGGCTATCACTAGACATTTAAATTGGAGTTCAGTCTAGTTGAGTGGGTGTTTTGACTGATGGGAGAGTCTTCATAGATCATGAATATGACATTTCGTAATGATATGGAACGTTTCAGTTTAACAAAAGTTTTTTTTTTTTTTTTTTTACACAGTTACTACTTGATATCTAAAAGTTCATCTGTTGAGTAAAATGAGTTGTCATTCAGAAATTCTTTTAATTTGTTTTTAAATGTTGGTTGGCTATCTGTCAGACTATTAATGCTATTTGGCGAATGACCAAAGATTTTTGTAGCAGCATAATTCATCCCTTTCTGTGCCAAAGTCGGTGAAGATAATCCTTTCTTCTAGTGTTGTAGCTGTGCAAGTCACTATTATTTTTGAATTGAGGTGGATTATTAATAACAAATTTCATATGTGAATACTGTATGTACTCGAATGTAAGCCGCACTTTTTTTCCGGTTTTTGTAATCCAAAAACCCGCCTGCAGCTTAGAATCGAGTGCAAAGTAAGCGGAAGTTCTGAAAAATGTTGGTAGGTGCCGCCACAACTAACTTCTGCCGTCAAATTATGTAGTGCTACATAGGCATGCTTTGCAGGCACAAAGATAAATACTGGCGACAAAACCTCTGCATCAGTAAAAAAAATGAAACTACTAGAGTGAGACAACAGCAAACGCGGAATAATATACATATAATGTCATGTTTATATTCGTATTATTCTTATGCCTAATAGTGATACAGTCAGAAATGAAGCAAGGCAATTGACAAGATTTTTAAATCTAAGATGACTAATTTCTGTGCAGAATGTAATGTACTACAGAGGTGTCTGCAACCATTTTCAAACGGAGAAAATTTTTCGCTAAACTCTCGTTCAGAACATCTTCTATCATATGCAGTCTATTATCTGGTTCTTGTTGATCATTATCAAAGAAAGCAGCAGTGTAAGTAACAACAATTAGCAGTCTCTCGCCATTGTTTCACTAATGAGATGATTCCTCTCTCTTTTTGTTTAAAATTTTAAGCGGCGGTAGTGTGCACAAAAGCAAGCCATGCCATGAGCGGTGATAGGTCATGAACACTCGTCATCAGAATGCGACGAACAATGCATGACACAATACAGTAATGCATTTTCAGCTTAGAGTGAAGTAAACACCTATAACAAAGTGAACGGCACTTATCAGGTCAAAGAAAAATAAGCAATCAATTCAAACCAGATGAAGCACGTGAAAAAGTAATGGTACCCATATAAATACGGACGGAGCACCTGACGCATAGCAATGGCTACATGGTAAAGCTTAACTGCTAAGCTTAAGACTTGAACCAAACTACTGTAGCTGTATCGTCATTCATTCAACCTAAATTGTGTGTCATATTACAATGGACCAACTTTGTTTTGATTTGGAGGTGCGGCCTAAAACTTTTCTCTCCCCTTGAATTTCGAGTCTCAAATTTCAGGTGCGGCTTAGATTCGGGAAAATTTTTTTTCCTTGATTTCGAGTATCATTTTTCAGGTGCGGCTTAGATTTGAGTAAATACGGTATATCTATTGCGAAGGTACTGTGAAGATCCTGAGTTCCTTAAATACATGTCTGCTAGGTGATCGTGGATGGGCTGCAGCTACTAATCTGATTACACAGTTTTATGCAATGAATACTTTTTCTCTTAATGATGAATTATCCCAAAATATGATGCCATATTAAAGCAGTGAATGAAAATAGGCCTGGTAGGCTAACTTACTGATATGTTTATCGCCAAAATTTGCAATAATCCTAATAGCATATGTAGCTGAATCATTTCAGCAGATCATTAATGTGTTTCTTCCAGTTCAATTTCTCATCAGTGCACACTCCCAGAAATTTTGAATATTCTGCCTTAGCAACAGACCTCTGTTCAAAGTCTATATTTATCAATGGTGTTGTGCCATTTATTGTACAGAATTGTATATACTGTGTTTTCTCAAAATGTAGTGAGAGTCCATTTGAAAAGAACCTTATAATAATTTTCTGAAAGACGTTATTTACAGTTTCCTCAGCTGATTCTTGTTTGTTGGGTGTGATTACTATTTTGAATCATCAGCAAAAAGAACTAGCTTTGCACCTTCATGAATATAGAATGGCAAGTCATTAACATATATCAAGAGCAATAAGGGACCCAAGACTGAACCCTATGTGACACAATTCTTGAAACCTCCCCAATTAGAGGACTCTGCTGATTTCTGCAGAGTATCTGAACTGTTAATTTCAACCATCTGCATCTTCCAGTTAAATATGAATTAAACCATTTGCACATTGTCACACTCATACTGCAATACTTAACCTTATCTAGAAGAATTTCAGGATTCACATAGTCAAAAGCCTACTAGGCACACAAAAGAATACTCCTGGAGTGATTTACCTTTGTCTGTGCATTTGTCCCCATTGGTGTTGTCTGTGCATTTGTCCCCATTGGTGTACTGATAATTTTGTTTTAAGCAATAAGTGTACACTGCCTTAGCAAATGTCACGAGATAGTGGGGCACAAATGGCGCAGATGTGTTGTATGCGCACCACACGCCACCTGTGCCAACTGCTGTTGTGTAGGAGACCTTCTGAGAAGGTTGTGCAAGCGATATGTGTAACATGCATTGTCACTGTGAACTGATGCCATTTGAACAGGGTATGGTGATTGATGCCCGAGGAATGGCAATTTCGATTTCAGCAGTGGTGCAAGGATTTGGCTTCATACATTAAACTGTGTTCAGGGTGTAAAGTGAATGGTTGAATGAGGGTGTCACAGTCTACAACACATGAAGTACTGGCCGTGCAGCACCCTCGATGACCATGACCAGCAACATCTGAGATGGATCGTCAATAGTGACAGAAGGGCAACAGTGGAACAATCACAGCTCAATTCAACATAGTATGTGCTAGACATGTTTCCCAGCAGACAGTCCATAAGAACATGGGTTTCTTCGGGTATGGCACTGCACAGCAGTGCAACTGTTAACCCAAAGTAAATGAGCGCAACTGCTTGCATTTGTCACCAATCACCAGGGATGGACCCTGGAACAATGATGTAACATGATACGATTGGATGAATCATGTCAACTGCACTATACCAAAGGGAGACACCGTATGTGAGAGCAGACCGCATGAATTGATGGATCCTGCCTGCCAAGAAGATGTGGTCCACAACAGTGGTGTCTCTGTTATGGTCTGGAGTGCATTTTCCTGGGTATAGAATGGTCCCCCTAGTTGCTCTGGAAGGGACTTTGAATGGTCTGAGGTATTTGAGCTGCTTGGGGACCATCTCTGCTCATTTTTGACCTTCCAACAACCTGATGGTTCTTCATTGTTTCAAAATGATAACACGTCACCATATCACTTGCACGTCAGACTGAGATGACCACACTGAAGCCCAAATTTGAACCCCATCAAGCATATCTGGGATGTCATGGAACACAGGCTCAACACCATAGATCCTGCACCCACTAACAGACCAGAGTTGGTTGCTGCTCTGCAAACAATTTGGTGTCAGTTGCTTCCAGAGGAGTACCAGGAGCTTATAGATGTACTTCCACAGCACCACTGCAGTGCACACAGTCATAGGAGGCCCCATGTGGAATTAGGTGCCTATCCCATGACATTTGCTAAGTCAGTGTACAGTGTATTACGTGTAATATGAAGTTCTTTTCCCAATTCATATCATGCTTTCTCTGTCAGATCCCTCCTGCAGTAACCTGGGAGCTTGTAGCTGTGTTTTCCACTTCCCTTACAAAGCTAATGTTCACTACCTGCTCATGCCTCTTCAGGTGAAAGCAAGGCAGAGCTGTGTTTGAGGACACAACACAGCAGAGATCGCCTGGCAATGTGAACACTGAGTGACTTGTAACAGGTTGGTAAGACATTGCAAGTGATTTACTGGTGAGTCCCTGTACAGTCACGCCATCTGTGGAACCCTACACAGGAAGAGATCATCATTTGACTGTGTACCAACTCACATCATCAGTGAATCTTATTCGAATTATTTCGTGTACAGGGGCCTTAGTTTTATAACTATAATTCAAAGAATGGAAAATCCAGGATGGAATAATGACTATATCATGGAAAGAATGGGCTGCTACTCACCATACAGAGAAGACAATGAGTTGCAGACAGGAACATAGGCCTTCTTCTAAGCTAGAATGTGTACACACACACACACACACACACACACATACACACACACACACTGGCACAACTCACACACACATGACCACTGTCTCTGGCCACTGAGGCCAGACTGAGGTAGTGGTCATACATGTGTGAGTTGTGCTTGTGTGAATGTGTGTGTTTTCTGCTTTAGAAGAAGTCCTTTCAACTGCTATCTCAAATGTATAGCAAGCTATTCATTGTGCCTTTCTGCAATTCAACAACTCCTTTATATAGTGAGTAGCAACATATCCTTTTCATAATATTGTAGTTCAAAGAACTTTATTGACAGCAATGACAGACATACTGAAAGAATTAATCTGTAAATAACTCTGGTTTTGAAAGTTCCTGACAGATTGAAATTGTATGCCAGACAGAGACTCAAACTCAAGACCTTTGCCTTTTGAGGGCAAATGCTTTGCCAACTGAGACACCCAAGCATGACTCATGACCCATCCCCATAGAAATGCTGCCACGAGCACCTTGTCTCCTACCTTCCACATTATGGGTCATCCCGTTGTGTTCTGGAAACTCTGGTTTTGATATATATTTTTAGCTTGCAACATTAAGTGTTGTGTCGTTTAAGTAATTTCAGGCTGTTGAGGATTTATTTTGTAAAATATTAAAAATGTTTCAAAGTTTGTAGGCAAATTTTTTTTGCAACAGGTTGGTGCATGATAGAGAACTGACACTCCATGATGGGCAGAGACTGGTGCGACATGATAGGTATGATGAATACAAGAAGAGGTATGGACTAACAGATAGAGATCTTCAGGAATCTGGTGTCTTGCGGATACATCCTGCATTCCGCATTGTCGGTCTTGCTGAGCCTCCTGCTGTTGGTGAGCCAAAAGCTTCCTTCTCTTTGTGGTACTAATACTATTGTTACCAGAGTAGCTGTGATGCTATCTCTGTGAGCAGATTAAAAGTAATTTTAATGTGTAGGATTTTATATTTATTGAAACTGCTGGCTTGTTGCTATTAACATGAGCAGTTAGGTTCTCAAAATTTTTTCTATAACAGATTGCAACTTGTTTTACCTCTCTGCTCACTTAAAAGTATTCTATGTTCATCTTATCTTTATTGTATGGAATTGGATGGGGTCTGGAGCTGTCTGATGAATTTTATAAGCCAATGCTGGGCACCTGATGATGGTAGCATGCTACTGAAACATTTCATGCCAAACTAAACATTGAAACAGACTGCTTTTTCTGTCAGTGGATCTCTTTTTCTCCTTTTCTCTTTTCATTCATGATTTTCTATGTATCACACTATGCGACTGACTCACCCACTTAATGTGATGGCAATTTATTTTATATGCAGGATATTCCTCTCTCTTACGTGTGGGGGAATTGTACATCACTAGAAAACTTTTTTATTAATTTTAAAGAATGAAAACTCCATTTAGCTACAACAACAATGTAGGAAAAGGT